>NC_057808.1:398663625-398814453 GCF_018294505.1 Triticum aestivum
CCGTTTACACGGAGTGACAAATCCCAGTCTCGATTCGTGCCAACCCAACAGACACTTTCGGAGATACCCGTAGTGCACCTTTATAGCCACCCAGTTACGTTGTGACGTTTGGCACACCCAAAGCATTCCTACGGTATCCGGGAGTTGCACAATCTCATGGTCTAAGGAAATGATACTTGACATTAGAAAAGCTCTAAGCAAACGAACTACACGATCTTGTGCTAGGCTTAGGATTGGGTCTTGTCCATCACATCATTCTCCTAATGATGTGATCCCGTTATCAACGACATCCAATGTCCATGGTCAGGAAACCGTAACCATCTATTGATCAACGAGCTAGTCAACTAGAGGCTTACTAGGGACATGGTGTTGTCTATGTATCCACACATGTATCTGAGTTTCCTATCAATACAATTCTAGCATGGATAATAAACGATTATCATGAACAAGGAAATATAGTAATAACCTATTTATTATTGCCTCTAGGGCATATGTCCAACGCAATGAACATGAGGATTCAGGAGATGACTTTATTGTGACTGGATGACAGTAGTGACCCACTAGGGCCATAGCCGTACGTACGCAAGTGCCTCCTTATTATGTACAACTATATTTTTTTTGCTTCCTCGTGGTTTCCTGACGTCACGGTCCCACACCATTGTCAACCTATGTAGTCAATATAAACGAGAGAATTGCACAAGGTGCGGCTGACAGCTGGGACCAAGTACCTCGAGCAGTATTTGTGTTTTTGAGGTGTGAGCACTATAGAGTTTTTCTTGGCGATGTTTTCGTTGTTGTTCAGAGGAGAGTAGGATATTAACTGGGCGAGCTGTGGCCCATCTAGCCCAGGACAGATATCCAGCCCAGGTATTAATTTTTTTCAAGATGAAAATGGCTAGCCTAGCTATACTTTTTTAGAGGAATACCCAGGCAAGGTCAACTTGTTATTCTCCGCCCCGCAGGGCTGCAAATCTTTCCTAGGAGGGATGCATTAGGCTTAACAGGAAAATGGGCTTTAAAAAATAATAAATGGGATGTAATTATAAAAACTGGGCAGTAACTATAAAAAAATGCACCAAACACGAAATTAGTTTATAAAATATTATTTATGGATTTTGAAAATCTTAATTTTTAATTGTTGCGCGCGCAATGTTTCGTTAGATTTTTACATAATACAAATTTATATTTAATCTGACTAGAAATTTCGGGATAAAAATATTTCAGATCCCATCAAAATGTGGGAAATTTTATTGAATTCTGTCATGAACGGTTGGTTGAAATTATTAATCGTTGTCCTAGCTAGAAAATGGGTTGTACTTTTAACAAACTATAAACGGGCTGTAGTAAATTCCATTAGATTTCAAAAATGGGTGTACATTCTTACAAATCGCAAATGGGCTATAAGTTCTCTGCCACACACTTGTGGGCCTACTAAGTTGACGCGTCCCCTAAAAAAAGAAGTTGACGCGTATGTAAGGCTTTGTCAACTTATTATAGTAAACACACGTTTTCTAGCAGCAGTGACCGTTGGATGTCTATTCAACGGATGTCGTGCTTCTTCTTCAATCTCGGATATTCTAGCTTCGGCCGCCCAAAAAATGATTCCTCCCATTGACATCTGGGGCGCACCGTTTCGGAGGCTGACCTGTGGGCCTACTAAGTTGACGCGTACCAAGGGCTTCGTCAACTTAGTCAATATAAACGATTCTAGCTACAGTGACCGTACGATGTCCATCCAATAGTCGTAGTGCTTCTTCAACCTCTGGTCTTCTTGCTCCAGCCGCCCAAAGCAGCGCCGGTCGTGCTGCCTGCTCCTGCCTCCCATGGCCGGGTGCTGCCGCGGAGGCCTCACCGCCCCCTACTACTCCCACCGCTGGCCAGGCCATCCCTCCACTTACCCACACCCCCTGTTATTCTCCGGCGACGGCAGCCTCACATCGCAGCCGAACCAGTGAACCCTCGTACTCCTCTCCGCGCGGGCTTCCACTTTCGCGTCTTCCCCAGCTCCGCGTCGTCCCCTTCCTAGGCCTCGCCGTCGTCCACCGCCCTGGTGCTCTCGGCGCGGTGTGGTCAACGTGGTTAAGGAACGACTTCCATCGGAAGAGTACTGTACGTGGAGAGGCTGACAGCTGGGTCCATGGCGGCCGCAAGGAAGTGCCTCCTTATTACGTGCAAAATAATTATTCCTCCACCTGACAGCAGGGACCCACCGGACGGGCCACCGTATTTCATGAAAAAAACGTTTCCCCCCTGACTGCTGGGACCCACCAGCTACATCTTCGCACGCAAGGAAGTGCGTCCAGGCAAAAATAACGATTCACCCCCCTGACTGTTGGGACCCACTAGCTACATCTTCGCACGGAAGGAAGTGCCTGATAGTCGGGACCCACCTGGTCGAAGCGTACGTAGTGTTGTCATTCTGGTCGCGAACGTGTATGTACATACTGGTCAATGTAGAGGCGTGCACGTGTCGTAGTAGAGGCGCACACGTAGCATGTACACGTATGTACAACGGCCAGGGTGCAAGAAAGAAAATACGGCCACGTACATACATACGGGCGGGGTCTCGAACGCCTACTCGCGCATACGTACGGCCAGGGCTCGTGTACATGGCTGGGTCGGAACGGAGAAACTGCGTCGTCGTCGTGTTCATGGGGAGGCAACGGAATGCGTCGTCTTCATCGGGAGGCAACGGAACGCGTGGGAGCCAACCGGCTTGGACGGAACAGCCGATGGAAACAAGGCCTGGCGTACCACAGAATGATAAACGGCCTTGTGTTCGACCGGCCACAGTCGAAACGGGATCCTGTTCATCGGGAGGGGTCTGGCGTACCGCAAAACGGAGGAAATGGACCTCCTACGGTCGAAACGGGGGTCCTGTTCATCGGGAGGGGTGTGGCGTACCGCAAAACGGAGGAAACGGACTTGTGTTGGAGCGCGACGGTCGAAACGGGGGTCCTGTTCATCGGGAGGGGTGTGGCGTACCGCAAAACGGGACTCCACGGGATACTGTTCATCTCCACCGTCGACCCGCTCCAGCCTCCACGGGCTGTTGTTCATCCACCGTCGACCTCCTCCAGCCTCCACCTGTGACTGTTCATCCATGTGCTCCTGTTCATCCAGCCTCCACCGCGCGCTACTCCACCGGCTACTGTTCAACCAGCCCTCTCCACGGGCTCCTATTCAACCACCCCTCCACGGGCTACTGTTCATCCAGCCCTCCACCGTCTACTATTCATCCAGCCCTCGATGGGGTGGTCTTGTTCATCCAGCCCTCCATGGGGTCTTGTTCATCCAGCCCCAACCGGCTCGATCGATCGGGGTCCTGTTCATCCAAAGGCAACACCACGGGGTCCTGTTCATCCACCCCCACCAGGAACTCTTCATCCAAACCCCCCCAGCAACGCTCATTGTTCATCCAGAGGCAGCATCGATCGGCTTCAGTTAGCAGCAGTAGCGAAGGAATCGCTCGATCGAGTTCATTTAACAGCCATCGATCGATCGCTCGGGTTCAGTAACGCGTAGCCTGCAGTGCAATTGCTCGGGTTCAGTTAGAGCCCAACGCCTCGCTCGGGTTCAGTTAGAGCCCAATGCCTCGCACCCACATGCGTGCGTGTACTAGAGAAACGCACATCGCTCGGCCCCGAACACCCACCGTAACCGGGAGCACCTCGATATTTTCCTCGCCCTCGCTTCTACCACGGTTTTTTCGTCATGGACGGCCCAAAGAATGTCATGCAGCTGCGTCTCCGGCCCGCCCAGGACGAAAAGCCCATTCTCTGTCATGATTTTTTGTCATAGAAGTAGGAGCCCACCACATCTATGATGATACCGGGTTTTGTCACAATTATCGTCATAGAAGTGTCATAAGTATGACAGAATTTTTCTTCATTCGGCCCAAAATGTCACGGATGTGTCTTTTTCTGTAGTGAATATGTTGACTAATGAAAATAATTGGACACTTCCTGAACCAACTCCTAAGCCAACTCCGAAGAAGAGAGGTATTCTATTTCTCAGTCATGAAGATATGCAAGAGGCAAAGAAATCTATGAAAGAAAAGGGTATTAAAGCTGAAGATGTTAAGAATTTACCTCCTATTGAAGAAATACATGGTCTTAATTTGCCACCTGTTGAAGAAATACGTGGTCTTGATAACCCGACACAGGTAGTAAAGGTAAATTCTCTCTATAGATTTTATGAAGGTGATATTCCTCGTTATAAGTCTTCTAGCCAATGCTTAAATGAGTTTGATAATTTTATTGTCAAACAAGAAAACTTCAATGCTTATGTTGGTAGACAATTGAAACGTAATGCTTATATGATTGAACACTTGAGTGATTATATGTCTAGAGTTAAAGGTGAACTTAAACTCATTAGTAAACATGCTTCTATGGTTACTACTCAAGTAGAACAAGTGCTTAAAGCTCAAAATGATTTGCTCAATGAATTAAATAATAAGAAAAATGATAATGTTGTTAGAGTTATGACTAGAGGGGGTAAAATGACTCAGGAACCTTTGTATCCTAAGGGCCACCCTAAGAGAATTGAGCAGGATTATCAGAGAACTAATGTTGATACACCTAGTCCTTCTAAGAAGAAGAAAAAGAAAAATGATAGGACTTTGCATGCTTCTAGTGAACCTGTTGTTGAAACACCTGAGAATCCCAATGATATTTCTATTTCTGATGCTGAAACACAATCTGGTGATGAACATGAACCTAGTGATAATGTTAATGATGATGTTCATGTTGATGCTCAACCTAGTAATAATAATGATGTAGAAATTGAACCTGTTGTTGATCTTGATAACCCACAATCAAAGAATCAACATTATGATAAGAGAGACTTTGTTGCTAGGAAGCACGGTAAAGAAAGAGAACCATGGGTTCGGAAACCCATGCCTTTTCCTCCTAAACCATCCAAGAAAAAGGATGATGAGGACTTTGAGCGCTTTGCTGAAATGATTAGACCTATCTTTTTGCGTATGCGTTTGACTGATATGCTTAAAATGAATCCTTATGCTAAGTACATGAAAGATATTATCACAAATAAAAGAAAGATACCGGAAGCTGAAATTTCCACCATGCTTGCTAATTATACCTTTAAAGGTGGAATACCAAAGAAACTTGGAGATCCAGGAGTACCAACTATACCATACTCCACTAAAAGAAATTATGTTAGAACTGCTTTATGTGATCTTGGAGCCGGTGTTAGTGTTATGCCTCTCTCTTTATATCGTAGACTTGATTTGAATAAGTTGACACCTACTAAAATATCTTTGCAAATGGTCGATAAATCAACTGCTATACCTGTCGGTATTTGTGAGGATGTGCCTGTTGTGGTTGCAAACGTTACTATTTTAACGGACCTTGTTATTCTTGATATTCCCGAGGACAATAGTATGTCGATTATCCTTGGTAGACCCTTTTTGAATACTGCAGGGGCTGTTATTGATTGCAACAAAGGCAATGTCACTTTTCATGTTAATGGTAATGAGCACACGGTACACTTTCCGAGGAAACAACTCCTAGTCCACAGTATCAATTCTATTGGAAAAATTTCAACTATTACTACTGGAGGTTTTGAATTTCATCTTCCTACTGTCAAGAAGAGATATGATATTCTTATTGTTGGAGGTGTGCATATCCCCGTTGAGGTAACATAGTGTTATTCGAAATTTCTCCGGTTCCATGTTATTCGAAAAGAGTTTGTTAACAAGACTTGATCAACCTTGTTAGTGGATTCCTTTTTGATGAGCATGAGATGGATGAAGTTAGAAAGCACAACCTTGTGTACCCTCCTTCTACTTTCTGTTATTTAGACTAAATAAAACAAAAATAGTATTTTCTGTCGGTTTTCTGAATTATCCTTGCAATAAAAAATACCCCAAAAATAAAAGTTCTCCAAATGCCCTGAAAATGAAATATGCTTTTTTCTAGAATATTTGAGAATATCTGGCACTCAGAACACATCAGGGGGAGAAAGCACCTGGCCACGAGGGTCCAGGGCGCGCCCACCCCCTGGGCGCACCCCCTGCCTCATGGGCCCCTGGTGGCCCCCCTCCACTTATTCCTGCACCCACACACTCCTTCTTCCTCCCAAAAAAATCACCAACCAGCTCAAGCATGAGTTCTAGCTCATCTTGTTGCGATTTTCGATCGCCTCGCTCAAAGCTCCACTCACAAAGCTGCTTTGGGGGATTGTTCTTCGGTATGTGACTCCTCCAATGGTCCAATTAGTTTTTGTTCTAGTGCTTTATTCATTGCAATTTTTTGCTGCCTAGGTGACCCTGTTCTTGAGCTTGCATGTCAAATTTATATGGTCCCAAGTAGTTCTAATGCATGATATAGTCTCTAGGCACTTGTGGGAGTAGTTGCTATCAATTTTGTTGAGTTTGGTTCACTTTTATTTTAAGTTACTAAAAATTTCAGAAATTTTCAGAAATTGATGAAGAGATTTTTTAGGGGCTCTTCGAGCCGAAGCTCAAAAGATAAGCAAAGTGAAGAGGATAAAAGGCCCAATATAATCTCCCTCGCACCGCGGAGGTTCGGCCGTGTGAATGGCCTTGTGATGATTTCTTGAGGGTAGCCGGGATTCATGATGATTTTTATTATTTGGCTGAGAATGCGGGCCTCACCGACTTCCTCCGCGACCAACGTGAACAGTATCTCCTACTCACTAATATTTTTGTGCAAAATTTTCATTTCCATGCTAGGAGATCACCACCTTCGGTGGATTTTTATTTATATGATGAGTTTAAGAAGATGTCACTATTTGATTTCTGTCGGGTCTGTAAGATACCCTTCACGGGCAGCATAGAGGAACCACATCGTAATGATGTGGAAGGGTTTATTGATATGATTGTTGTAGGGGAAACAAGGAAAGTTTCCAATGCAAGAATTACTAGCATACACTTTCCTGTTCTGCGTTACTTTGCAATATTTGCTAGTAGATGTTTAATTGGTCGCGGGAACTATGGAAACCTTAGTGCCCCTAATATTGTTATTTTGTGCCATGCCTTGTTTCGTGGTAACACTTTTAGTCTAGGCGCTATTGTTGCCAAGCGGTTAAATCTGAACCGTACGAAGGGTCCCATCTTGGGAGGTATCTTCGCCTCGCGCCTCACTGCACACTTTAACATACCTATTAGGCATTATGAGAAAGAAGAAAAGTTGTTGCCTCTTGTTTTTCTAGACTATAAGAGTATGGTAGCACATGATTTTATTGTTAAGAATAAGAAAAAGATGCTTAACTATAGACTGATATTTGATAAAAATTACTTTGAGACTATTACTTTGCCTGCTCCTTCTTTGTTTAACTTATCTTCAGGCAAGTATCTTGTTCTGCCGGAGGCCATTCATTCCTACCGGAACCTCACACCAGCTCCAGAGCCGGAGCCGGAGCCACAACTTGATCCTCATCGTCAGTCTGTTTACCGGTGGGATCCGGAGGAGATCGCCAACCAGTGGCACCCCGAGGATCCTTCTCAGTACGGCCCCAGCTACAACTTTGATCCATGGGCATAAACCAACTTAGGCCAAAAGCCTAAGCTTGGGGGAGTACGTATTTCGCACTGACATTACATTCATGTTCACACACTCATTCTAGTTGTCGGTGCTCATACTTTTTCACTGTAATATCCATGCTAGTTTATTTTCTTTTTCTCGCCTTCTTCTTTTGAAGAACCTTAAGAAAAAGCAAAAAATTTAGTTGTAGCTTTTAGCTAGTTTACTTTCCATGCCTGTAGTAGTAATAATTAAAAGAAAACCCAAAAAGATTTCATGTTCTTCTTTTGCTTGTTGGGAGCTTTCCCGTGTAAATAGTGTTATTCTATTTCTTTTCTTTGGGGGTCGAGAGGAGAAGACCATAATGAAAATGTTGAAGTGGCTCTTATATGCATTATTGTTGATTTAACCAAGAGCCCATATTACCTTGTCTTCTCCCTTGTATTAAATGCTCGAAGATTCCAGCTTAGTCCAATGCACGTGCACTATTATTATTCACACCGTTTGGTCATGCAAGTGAAAGGCAATAATGACGATATAAGATGGACTGATTGAGATGAGAGAAGCTGGTATGAACTCGACCTCTCTTGTTTTTGTAAATATGATTAGTTCATCGTTCCTGATTCAGCCTATTATGAATGAAACATGTTTGCAATGACAATTAGAGATTATAGTTGCTCATGCCATGCTTAATTAGCTAGGAGTTTATAATGGTTTACCTTGCGTGCCAACATGCTATTAAAATGGTTGTGATGTGGTATGATAGGGTGGTATCCTCCTTTGAACGATTCGATGGACTTGACTTGGCACATGTTCACACATGTAGTTGAAACAAAATCAACATAGCCTCCACGATATTTATGTTCATGGTGGATTATATCCTACTCATGCTTGCACTCAATGTTTATTAATTTTAATGCATGTTCATGACTGTTGTCGCTCTCTAGTTGGTTGCTTCCCAGTCTTTTTCTAGCCTTCACTTGTACTAAGCGGGAATACTGCTTGTGCATCCACTTCCATAAACCCCAAAGTTATTCCATATGAGTCCACCATACATTCCTATATGCGGTATCTACCTGCTGTTCCAAGTAAATTTGTATGTGCCAAACTCTAAACCTTCAAATAAAATTCTATTTTGTATGCTCGAATAGCTCATGTATCAACTAGGGTTGTCTGTATCTTCCATGTTAGGCGGGTTATTCTCAAGAGGAGTGGACTCCGCTCCTCACTAACGAGAAAATGGCTGGTCACCAGGATGCCCAGTCCCATGCTCAAATCAAATCAAAATAATTGCAAATAAAACTCCCCTAGGACTGTTGTTAGTTGGAGGCACCCGTTGTTTCGGGCCAGCCATGGATTGATGCTTGTTGGTGGTGGGGGAGTATAAACTTTACCATTCTGTTTGGGAACCGCCTATAATGTGTGTAGCATGGAAGATATCGAGATCTCTCGGTTGTTATGTTGAGAATGAAAGTATGCCGCTCAAAATATTATTGATCAAAATCGAGCTCTGGCACCTCTACAAATCCCTGCTTCCCTCTGCGAAGGGCCTATCTATTTACTTTTATGTTGAGTCATCATCCTCTTATTAAAAAGCACCAGTTGGAGAGCACTGCTGTCATTTGCATCCATTACTATTAATTTATATTGAGTATGACTATGATTGGATCTCTTTTACCATGAATTACAATGTTTAGTCAATCCTTGATCTTCAGAGGTGCTCTACATTTATATTTTGCGGTCTCAGAAAGGGCTAGCGAGATACCATCTTGTTATATCATATTATGATTGTTTTGAGAAAGTGCTGTCATCCGAGATTTATTATTATTGCTCGCTAGTTGATTATGCCATTGATATGAGTAAACATGAGACCTAAATGTTATTGTGAATATGGTTAGTTCATAATCTTTGCTGAAAACTTGAATGCTCGCTTTACATATTTGCAACAACAAGAGCAAACAGAGTTTGTAAAAGTTTTTCTTTATCACTTTCAGTTTGTCAACTGAATTGCTTGAGGACAAGCAATGGTTTAAGCTTGGGGGAGTTGATACGTCTCCATTATATCTACTTTTCCAAACGCTTTTGCCCTTGTTTTGGACTCTAACTTGCATGATTTGAATGGAACTAACCCGGACTGGCGCTGTTTTCAGCAGAATTGCCATGGTGTTATTTTTGTGCAGAAAAAAAGTTCTCGGAATGACCTGAAACTTCACGGAGAATATTTTTGGAATTAATAAAAAATATTGGCGAAAGAATCAAGGCCAGGGGGCCCACACCCTGTCCACGAGGGTGGGGGCGCGCCCGCCTGCCTCGTGGGCCCCTGGTGCTCCACCGACCACAACTCCAACTCTATAATTCACGTTCGGGGAGAAAAAAAATCAGAGAGAAGGATTCATCGCGTTTTACGATACGGAGCCGCCGCCGAGCCCTAATCTCTCTCGGGAGTGCTGATCTGGAGTCCGTTCGTGGCTCCGAAGAGAGGAATCCGTCGCCATCATCATCATCAACCTTCCTCCATCACCAATTTCATGATGCTCACCGCCGTGCGTGAGTAATTCCATCGTAGGCTTGCTGGACGGTGATGGGTTGGATGAGATTTACCATGTAATCGAGTTAGTTTTGTTAGGGTTTGATCCCTAGTATCCACTATGTTCTGAGATTGATGTTGCTATGACTTTGCTATGCTTAATGCTTGTCACTAGGGCCCGACCGCCATGATTTCAGATCCGAACCTATTATGTTTTCATGAATATATGTGAGTTCTTGATCCTATCTTGCAAGTCTATAGTCACCTACTATGTGTTATGATCCGGCAACCCCGAAGTGACAATAATCGGGACCACTCCTGGTGATGACCGTAGTTTGAGGAGTTCATGTATTCACTAAGTGTTAATGCTTTGGTCCGGTACTCTATTAAAAGGAGGCCTTAATATCCCTTAGTTTCCAATAGGACCCCGCTGCCACGGGAGGGTAGGACAAAAGATGTCATGCAAGTTCTTTTCCATAAGCACGTATGACTATATTCGGAATACATGCCTACATTACATTCATGATCTGGAGCTAGTTCTGTGTCACCCTATGTTATAACTATTGCATGAGGAATCGCATCCGGCATAATTCTCCATCACCGATCCAATGCCTACAAGCTTTCCACATATTGCTCTTTGCTTAGTTACTTTACTGTTGCCACTGTTACAATTACTACAAAACTGCTACCGTTACTTTTGCTACTGTTACCGTTACTTCCATACTACTTTGCTACTAAATACTTTGCTGCGGATATTAAGTTATCCAGGTGCGGTTGAATTGACAACGCAACTGCTAATACTTGAGAATATTCTTTGGCTCCCCTTGTGTCGAATCAATAAATTTGGGTTGAATACTCTACCCTCGAAAACTGTTGCGATCCCCTATACTTGTGGGTTATCACCCCCCTTGGCGCGCCCCCTTGGTGGCCGGCCTCCTCCTCCCCTCCTTTATATACGGGGGCAGGAGGGCACCCCAAAGGACATCAGTTGTTCTCTTAGCCATGTGCGGTGCCCCCCTCCACAGTTTACTCCTCCAGTCATAGCGTCGTAGTGCTTAGGCGAAGCCCTGCGTAGATCACATCACCATCACCGTCGCCACGCCGTCGTGCTGACAAAACTCTCCCTCGACCCTCTGCTGGATAAAGAGTTCGAGGGACGTCATCGAGCTGAATGTGTGCTGAACTCGGTGGTGTCGTAAGTTCGGTACTAGATCGGTTGGATCGTGAAGACGTTCGACCACATCAACCGCGTTAACCTAACGCTTCCGCTTTCGGTCTACGAGGATACGTGGATACACTCTCCCCCTCTTGTTGCTATGCATCTCCTAGATAGATCTTGTGTGACCGTAGGAATTTTTTGGAAATTGCATGCTACGTTTCCCAACAGGCGATGCTTGGTTGCCACAGGGAGAGCTAAGGAGAGAAGGAGTTTAGGAGGTTGCCATGGAGGAGGATGAAGAAAACTCTTCTGGAGTTCACTTTCCGGCTTCCGAGAGGGGCACATTGGCTGGCATCTCCACTCGTCCTAACCCTCACCGGGCCATAAGATCATCAAACAATCAAGAGAACCTTGAAGTCCTATAAGAACTCCCACCAAGAAGGCCCTTACACAGGTTACATCGTAACAATTTTCACAATTTGATTCACAATTATGGATTCGAAAATACTTCTCGTGTGCACATACCGTCCAATTGGGACATATCTTGTCCAAGAGAAAGTGATGCAGGAGCAAGTTCTTGGGGGCCGGACAATAAGCATATTATGGCCGAAGTGGAGAAAAACATGGAGCTGCGACATAAAGCCCTTCGTGAGATTCAAAGCATGAAGGAGGCACTCATGGATATATTGGGAGTTATATCATCACCACTTCCTTCTTCATCACCCAAAGAAAATTGAGTATCGGGTATGGGCACTCCCCTTGGCTTCTGCCAAGCTTGGGGGAGGTGCCCCGGTATCGTATCACCCCCACTATCTTTTGCTTTTACTTATTTTAGTTTGATCTTTTGCTTTAGATGAATAAAAGTTTAGTTCAGTCCTTTCTTTTTGAGAGTTTGCTTAGTGATCTATCTTTGTAATCGTGTGCGAGATATATAATAAAGTTTAGCTTGAATTTTTGCTTTCTTTACTTTCATGTTCCAATAAAAAAAGGAAATAAATGAAAAAGATCATGTGCTAATCTTATGGTAGGTAATGACACCACATAAGGAAAAGTATAAGTAGAAAATTTTATTAGAGATTGACAAACATAGCATTGGTCAATGATGCAACTCATGAAAGAATTAATAAGGAAAGAGAAGATTCACATACAAATACACTATCCTGGAAATCTTTTGTGATTGTGAGCCCCCATCAAAATATTATATGCCAAAATTGTTGACCTTGGACAAGGAAGACAATGTAATGATTTATGTTTGTTCATATTCACATAGAAGTTATATTATCATAGATTCTTTAACATGTGGTGCTTGCCCCCCATCTTTGCTAGCCAAAAATTCCGCACTAAGTAGAGATACTACTTGTGCATCCAAAAACCCTTAAACCTAAATCTTATTACCTACCTAAGGATTGAGTAAGATCCTTCAAGTAAGTTGTCATCGGTGCAATAAGGCAATAAAAATTGCTTCTAAAAGTGTGAGATCATTTAGTGTAAGAGAAAAATTGAGCGTTGTACGAACTTGTGATGGTAAAGAATAAGGCAATAAAGGTTGCCATCACAAGAGGAAATATAACATGACGTTCTTTTGCACTAAGGGGTTGAGCATACAAACAAATAAACGCATGGCAACCTCTGCTTCCCTCTGTGAAGGGCCTATCTTTTACTTTATGTATTTACTTTTATGCAAGAGTCAAAGTTTTTCTCTATTCCTTTTTATTTTTTTTCTCCTTGGCAAGCATCATGTGGTGAGGAAAGATCTAGGCACATATGTCCAGTTGAATATGGGTAGCATGAGTTATTATTGTTGACATCACCCTTGAGGTGAATACGTTGGGAGGCGAAATTATAAGCCCCTATCTTTCTATGTATCCGGTTGAAACGTTTTGCTCATGTGTATGCGGTGAGTGTTAGCAATCGTAGAAGACTATATGATGGTTGAGTATGTGGACTTGCCTAAAGGCTCCGATATGTGACCCTTCCTAAAAAGATGATGAATTGTAGTTGCAAAGTTGACTGAAAACATAGTTTGTTGGTTTCTAATAGAGTTTATGCTTTATACTTCAATAATGTGATGAATTGCTACTTATTCATGAGAAGTATATGATAAAAGTTCTATGATAAAAGTTCTATGTTTAAGTTTGTTGCTGTTATAATAATTCACATGATGCTTCTATGTCCGTATTTTGTTTTTATCGACACCTCTCTCTCTAAGCATGTGGACATGTTTTTCGATTTCGGTTTTCGCTTGAGGACAAGCGAGGTCTATGCTTGGGGGAGTTGATACGTCCATTTTGCATCATGTTTACCTACTGTTATTTACAATGTTTTTATGCATAATAAGGCTTTTTGGAGTAATTCTAATGCCTTTCCTCTCATAATATGCAAGGTACACACAAAGAGGGAGAATTCCGGCAGCTGGAAATCTGGACCTGGAAAAGCTACGTCAGGCCACCTATTCTGCACAACTCCAAATAAGCTGAAACTTCACGGGAAATTTTTATGGAATAAATGAGGAATATTGGAGCCAATAAGTACCAGAGGGGGGCCACCAGGTGGGCACAACCCACCTGGGCGCACCAGGGAGCCCAAGCACGCTCTGGTGGATTGTGCTCCCCTCGGCCCACCTCCGGTGCCCATCTTCTGGTATATAAGTCATTTTGACATAGAAAAAAATAAGGAGAGGACTTTCGGGACGGAGCGCCGCCGTCTCGAGGCGGAACTTGGGCAGGAGCACTTTTGCCCTCCGGTGGAGCGATTCCGCCGGGGGAACTTCCCTCCCGGAGGGGGAAATCAACGTCATCATCATCACCAACAACTCTCCCATCTTAGAGAGGGCAATCTCCATCAACATCTTCAACAACACCATCTCCTCTCA
Organism: Triticum aestivum; assembly: GCF_018294505.1. NCBI lineage: Eukaryota > Viridiplantae > Streptophyta > Magnoliopsida > Poales > Poaceae > Triticum > Triticum aestivum. The sequence goes on from NC_057808.1 coordinate 398,677,689, forward strand.
AACCCTAGTTCATCTCTTGTGTTCAATCTTTGTACCGGAACTATAGATTGGTGCTTGTGGGTGACTAGTAGTGTTGATTACATCTTGTAGTTGATTACTATATGGTTTATTTGGTGGAAGATTATATGTTTAGATCTAATATGCTATTTAATACCCCTCTGATCTTGAGCATGATTATCATTTGTGAGTAGTTACTTTTGTTCTTGAGGTCACGGGAGAAATCATGTTGCAAGTAATCATGTGAACTTGATATGTGTTCGATATTTTGATAGTATGTATGTTGTTATTCCCTTAGTGGTGTCATGTGAACGTCGACTACATGACACTTCACCATATTTGGGCCTAAGGGAATGCATTGTGGAGTAGTTATTAGATGATGGGTTGCGAGAGTGACAGAAGCTTAAACCCTAGTTTATGCGCTATTCCGTAAGGGAGCGATTGGATCCAAAAATTTAATGCTATGGTTAGAATTTATTCTTAATACTTTTCTCGTAGTTTCGTATACTTGCGAGGGGGTTAATCATAAGTAGGAGGCTTGTTCAAGTAAGAACAACACCTAAGCACCGATCCACCCACATATCAAATTATCAAAGTAGCGAACACAAATCGAACCAACATGATGAAAGTGACTAGATGAAATTCCCGTGTACCCTCAAGAACGCTTTGCTTATTATAAGAGACCGTTTTGGCCTATCCTTTGCCTCAAAAGGATTTGGCTACCTTGCTGCACTTTTGTTACTACTATCATTACTTGCTCGTTACAAATTATCTTGCTATCAAACTACTCTGTTACTTACAATTTCAGTGCTTGCAGACATTACCTTGTTGAAAACCACTTGTCATTTCCTTCTGATCCTCATTGGGTTCGACACTCTTACTTATCGAAAAGGCTACAATTGATCCCATATACTTGTGGGTCATCACTATTCTAGTAAAGAATTTTTGAATGTACTCCAATGTATCAAAAAATCATTGATGAAAATATAAGATGCGGCCAAGATGCGCCGCGCGCTCTGGGCACATGTCCGGCGCATCGTGAAAAACGGGCGGATGACACCCCATTGCCATCCTCAAACGGACGAGATCCGGGCAAAACGGACGTCCGTTTGGGATCGTGCATTGGAGTTGCCCTAATTTTTGGGATCAAAAGAGAACACGTTCCAAAAATTCTAATCTTTTGTGGGATGTTGGCCTTCCAGATGATATCCTGGCGGTTTATGTTAATAGAGTTTTACATTATCAAGCTACCATTCGTACTTGCTCTATCTGCGGGGTTGAGAATGAGAGCACTTTCCATGCTCTTGTTTCTTGCCCCAAGGCTCGTGCATTTCGGTTGGCGTTGAGGAAAGTTTGGAATTTGCCAGGGGAAGAGGCTTTCAATTATTTAGGGCCGGACTGGTTACTTATTTTATTAGACCAGTTAAGCTGTTCGCAAAGGGAGCGCATCTTGTTTCCTTTCTGGTGAGCTTGACATTTGAGGAATGATTTGATTTTTAGAAAAGGAAAAGAACCCGTTACAGGATCTGCTATGTTTCTAGAAAGCTCCTGGTCTTCCTTTTCGCCGTGTCAGCCTACAAATAAGGTAGTCACCAATTACAAAGGAAAGGAGGTGGTGGCTGGTTTTGGTGCAAGTAATACTAATGTGAGATCCAAAGAGGTGTGGTAGTCACCTCCTTCTGGCCACGTCAAGATCAATGTTGATGCAATTTTGTGGAGAGTTTAAGTGCCGCGAGCGTTTGGGTGACGCCCAGGAGCTGTACGTGTGATATCATTGTCTCATCTTGGGACTTCATTGGGTTATACTCTGGTGTGGATGAAGCGGAGCTTCGAGCATGCCTTGCTGGGCTTTATATTGGTATTTCTCTTAACATGCCTATTATTTTGGAAACTGATTGTGTGTTTGTGACTTCTTTTCTTGCAAATGAAAATTGTGACAGATCCCTGCTCGTTGACCTCAAGAAGGAAGCGGATGGCATCATCAGGCTTCTGGGAAACTTCAAGTTGTCAAAAATAAATAGAAGGACCAATTCAGTATCACATGAGATTGCTAAATTTAGTTTTGATGATAGATCTGATGATTTTCGTTTCTTTTTAATAATTTCCCGCCCTGCGCGGGCGTCTGCTGTTATGAACGATTGTAATGACGTTTTAGTAACTAATTCATACTCAAAAAAGAAAATCACGCAGCAGAGGTGTTTTTAAGAAAAAACACGTTGGCAGCGAGAGAGTCACAAGGACTGTGTGCGACCAAAGACAAGAGAGGAGAGACAGTGTACCCGTACTAGTACTTTTTACCATCGCATTTTTACTGTAGCCGTAGCACCACGGCGCTCTCTAGTCTAGCTCTGGCACTGTTCACCGCGGCTGGCTGCCACCCTCCTCTCTTTACCAACCCCGTGAAAAAGGGCCCGAATTCCAAGACACCGCCCCAAAAGGCTGCCATCCTCTCTCTTCCTCTCCCGCAAGCAAAAGATTTCTGCGCAGTACCATATTGATCGTCTGATCCCCTCTCCCCTCCCCTGCCATCCCATTGATCGCTCATCTGCTCTGCTTTTCTGCATTGACTGACCACAAGCGACTCCTCCCTCCTCCCTCCAGACGGCCAAGGCCACAAACCAACCCCCTTTGCTTCCATTCCTCCTCCCTCTCCTCCCAAATGCCGCCTGCCTGCTCAGGTGCTCGCGCGTGAGCGGCCAGGACGACGCGCGAGACGGAGGGGGGAAGCCATGGGGGAGACGGATTTGGAGGACGTGGTGCTCTCCTGGTCGCTCCAGGAGATCAACGACGACGACCTCTACAGGGGGAAGGTACGTGCCGTGGTGCTCTCCGTGCGCCATCCATCTATCCCTCCCTCCCTCCCTTGCTCCGCCTCCGGATGATGATGATTTGTGCGGGCTCGACCCTTTTATTTCGGTTGTTTTTTCGGTCGAATCTGTGCGCATGGCACGGACTCCGGACGAGGGAGGCGTATGCTCCGTATGCGCGTTAGGTTTGAATCTGGTGATTTTCTCGGTTTATCGCGTTTAGAGCGCTGCCTTTTGTGTGTAATCGAAGCTGGTCAGCTGTTGGATGTTCCAGATGATGGTGTGTGTGGTCCGCGCGCTAGGGTTTAGAGGGGGTTTCTGTCCACGTGTCATGGAACTGTAACTGCAATTAATTAGCATGCGCTGAGTGCCATTTCTGGACTGTCGTCTGATGGCAAGTGGCAACGCACGTAACTGTTGCACGCTAACTGTTGGATTTCAGGTTTTTTTTTCAGAAATTGTTGGATTTCAGGAAATTACATGTTGCCGTTGCTTGTTGCTGCCATCTGTGACTGATTCGGGCTAATGCCATGGTTCTTTTTTTAGAGAATGGTTCTTATGTTACTGATGATGGAGGTGCACATTGCTGTAGAAAACGATGACACACTAATTTCATTTTGTGACCACCATTTGTTAAGTGCCTCCAAAGAACTTTATTTGGTGGCAGATAGGTGCTGTAGAAAATGATGACACAACTATTGGATTTCAGGATTGTTGTCTGATCGCAAGTGGCAACGCACATAATTGTTGCACGCTAACTGTTGGATTTCAGGATTTTTTTCTTTCAGAAACAGTTGGATTTCAGGAAATTGCATGTTGCTGTTGTCCGTTGCTGCCATTTGGGACTGATTCGGGCTAATTACATGATTCTATTTTTAGAGAATGGTTCTTATGTTACTGTTGGAGGTGCACGTTGTTGTAGAAAACGATGACATACTAATTTCATCATGTGACCACCATTTGTCAAGTGTCTCCAAAAAACTTTATTATTAGATAATACACTGTAAGTTTCAAACCGCTGTTGGAACATGATAGGTCGCTGTTGGAACATGATAGGTGCGTAAGTCATGTATCGTAATGATATGTATGCGTGATGTTGTACAATTTGGTGGCAGAAATTACAAACTGTCTTGCTATGGAAAACAATTTCTATAGCTGAGTACAGCAACCTCCTTGTGATATGAGCCATGTACTGATCCTTGCTTATTCTTGCAGTAGATGACATTGATCATATAGCTCTTCTGTTTACATGCCATTTGTTGTGTGCTCAAGGAACTGTAGGAGAATCATCTTTTGCTAGCTATAATTATTTTTCATTTGGAAATGACCTCTTTTGTTTTTAGGTTGAGACTATTCCCTGCAACTTCAAGTCACTTGATCACTATCTTGCATCGTACCGTGTGCCTCTGATTGAAGAAACAAGGTCAGATCTGTGCTCATGCCTTGAACTCATCAGTCAAGCACCCTCGTCGAAAATACTTTCCATGGAGGTAGCAGGAAAGTCGGGATCATACTTTATGGATGTGGACTTTTGGGACAATGATGCTGGTTTCTCTACTGGGGCTTATTCTGCCAGGAATGGTGACATCTTTATTTTGTCTAGCATAAAACCTGAAGCTGCAGAGGACTTAAACCGCCATGGTGTCACACATTGCTTCGCAATGGTTACTGAGGTTTCTATGGATGATGAATACCAGAAGGGCTTCAGAGTCAAAGTTGAAAAGAATATTGATTTGGAAGAAGACTTGAACAAACTCAAACATGCAATATTTCTCAATAATATCACCACAAACATACGTATATGGAAAGCACTTACCTTTGATGCACACATGAATGACAATTTCACAATAATCAAGTCGCTCTTAGCCCCCCAAAATCTGGTAATATGACATGCATACTCGTGTTTTAGTTTTACTTGCCATTTTCATTACCAGTATAAATTAGTATGGCACCTAACCTTTTGAGCTCCTCTTTGTCTGCTCTGTTTCAGGGTGAGGATATTTGCGGTATGTGTGCTAAGCAGGATGGGGGCCCTTTGGCTTCTTTCACAGAGCAATTGCTGTCGGTTATGCTTAATCAATCACAAGTGGATGCTATTGAATCTGTCATCTCAGCTGTACAATGTGGGCATGTGAACCTCATGAAGCTTATATGGGGTCCACCAGGCACTGGAAAAACCAAGACGGTTAGCGCTTTACTGTGGGTCTTGGCGTGTTTGAAATGCAGAACTCTTACTTGTGGTCCCACAAATGTTGCTGTTGTTGGAGTTTGCACTCGTTTCCTTGAAAACTTGAAGGATTTCAGTGAGCACACTGACAATATTGGTCTACCTTTTTCTCTTGGAGATATTTTGTTATTTGGAAGCTGGTCTAACATGGACATCACAGAGGATCTTCAGGAAGTTTTCTTAGATTTTCGTGTCAATGAACTTGTGGAATGCTTTTCATCGTCGTCTGGATGGAACTACAGAATAGCTTCAATGATATCCTTTTTTGAAGACTCTGCTTCACGGTATGATATGCTTCTTGAGGATGATGGCAAAATTGATCCAGTGTGCTTTTTGGACTTTGTAAAGAAGCAATTTGACGTGATAGCAGTAGCTCTGAAAAGATGCATCATGAATTTGTGGGTTCACCTTCCTGGGAGGTGCTTTTCTCGTGACAGTGCCATAAATATATCTACATTGCTTCATATGCTGGAAAAATTTGGTGCTCTTCTGTGCAACGTAGACTTGACTGATGAGGGCTTAAAAAGGGGACTTGGTTGCCTGTCAACTGAAAACTCTGTTTGTGCACAACCTATGTCTTCTATTGAAAAGGAACTGGATGGAGCAAGGTCTTCATGCCTTAAATTGCTAAAGGATCTGCTACACTCGCTTAATTTACCCACTGGAGTAAACAAAAACTGGGTCCAGACCTACTGCATACGTAATGCAACACTTCTTTTCTGTACTACCTCTAGCTCTTATCGGTTACATCACATGGAGATTGCACCCCTCGAAGTATTAATTGTTGATGAGGCTGCTCAAGTGCGGGAGTGTGAATTGGTGATCCCACTACGTCTGCATAGGTTAAAACATGTTGTTTTGGTAGGAGATGACTGCCAGCTGAGTGCAATGGTTAAAAGCAAAGTAAGGGTTTGCCTCACCCTCTTTATATTGTCTGAATTCATTTGTTAGTCATTGGAACATTTATCAACAAGATAAACTTATGATACTGAAATGCTAAGAATAAAAAATGTGACGGCCATATCTTTCTTTTATGTTTCATTGTTATTTATCTGTTTTCGATAATCTTACTTACTTCCATTGGTTGTCTCTAGGTATGCAAAGAAGCTGGATTTGCGACAAGTTTATTTGGGAGATTGGTTGTGCTCAAATTTGATAAGCATTTGCTGAATATACAGTATCGCATGAATCCTTGTATCAGCTTATTTCCAAATGCTCAGTTTTATGAGAGGAAGATTTTAGATGGTCCCAATGTCCTGTCTCCTAGTTATAATAAGGATTACACATGCCTCCCTTTTGGGAGCTACACGTTTATAAATCTCACTGATGGAAGGGAAGACACAGAGGGCATGGGAAACAGTCGCAGAAACATGGTTGAAGTTGCTGTTGTTTTGCACCTAATCCATACCATCTTTAAATGTATGTCTAAGCTGAACTCTATCCTTTCTTTAACCTTAATATCCTTTCTAGTTATTTTTTAAGAAGCTACTTGGGCATGGGATCTTTAGAAGCTGACGTGATCTGCCGTTCTTGTATTGCATACTGCATAACCTTCATTGGTAGAAAGGTGTTCACCACAATAGTGTATGTTTGAGAGTCCAGTTTTCTATGTGTTCTCTTGATATGGTTAATTGCATCAACCCGACTTTATTAGATTTCAATTCTACTGCCCTGTTCGGTAAACAATGTATTTTTATTTTGAAAAAAGAGAGCATTAGATAGATGACATGAAAGATGAAGCATTATGCTCTATCAGAGTTGTTTGGCCATTGCCTGGACCCGCCTTAGTAACTTCTATTATCATCGGACTTCGTAGTTGAAAAGCAATGATATGTCAATGATTTGGTGATACAGAATCAATTTAAATTTGTTGAAGAACATTCTTTCAATAGCCTTGTCAAATAATTGATCCGTAATGATCAGTAAGCGTACCACCTAAGTTTTTTCTGCAGCTTGGAAAAGGACAGACCAAGGGCTCAACATCGGTGTGGTCTCTCCATATAACGCTCAAGTTGATGCAATTAAAAATCGACTTGGCCAAAAATATGATACATGTGATGGCTTTCATGTGCGAGTGAAGTCCATTGATGGTTTCCAGGGAGAAGAGGATGATATAATAATACTATCAACTGTTAGATCCAGCGGGAGAGGAGTTGTTGGATTTCTTGCTGATAATCGAAGAACAAATGTTGCTCTTACTAGAGCAAGGTGTGCATCAATTTTTTTTTGCGGTCCCTTGTTTTATTGCTGTTCAAAGTATGTCAGACTGATGATATAAATTATCTGATGGATGCTTTATTCATACAGGCACTGTCTTTGGATTGTTGGGAATGCTCATACACTTAATAAAAGTGGGACTGAATGGACAGACCTTGTTGCTGATGCGGAGAGACGTAAATGTATTTTCAGTGCCACTAATGACGCAACCATCTGTAAGTTGGTTTTGCAACTAAAACAAGAGCTTGATGAACTTGAGGATCTTCTTAGTGCTGATTCAGCGGTTTTCAGCAATACCAGATGGAAGGCAAGTACCATGGTTTCAGCCAGGTTGGCTTTGAACTACTTTCTTGTTTTCTAATATGTGGCTGCACTTAAATTACCCAGAATGCAAACCACATGTATATGCATTTGTTTTATGAGACTCATGCTTGTTGTCAGGTAGTTAGGGTTTACTGAATATACAGTTCCTTTATAGTGTGATTTTGTTTGTGTTCATGATAGATCAGTTTTTTACTTTTTGGAGTCATGTATGTGGTTCACTTGTCTCTGCTAGGCTGGTTGCTCTGCAATTGGATTGTGAGAGGTTTGTAAATAAGATTTTCAGGACATGTGCTACTTTGTGAAGCTCCTAATTTTCTTGAAGTACACAATGTTCATTTTTCTTGTATACATTCTTTCTCATGTTCCATCTTTTGTATTCATGTATTCGACAGGTCATTCTTAGCGACGAGTTTAGAAAGTCTTTCACCAAACTAAAATCACCACAGCTCAGGAAGGAAGTACTCCAAAAGCTTATCAAACTTGGAGATGGTTGGAGGACAACAGTCAAGAACCTTGATATGCCTGGTGTTTCTCATCTTGTAAAAGTATACAAGGTCTGGGACTTGTATCTTGTTTGGAGTACTGACATTGAGAAAACTGAAAGAACGTATTCCCAGATAATAAGAATTTGGGACCTACTGTCACAGCAAAATGTTGCAAGGACTGTTCAACGCCTCGAGAATCTATTCTCCATGTACACGGATGATTACCTGGATCATTGCAGGAGAGTGCAGGCACAAGGGTATGAGTTTTTTTGTTGTTAATGGGCTATAATCAGGTTTCTTAGATTTTTTATACCTCTGATACTTACAGAGATGAACTGTCTGTAAATAGTTCATGCCTACAAATGAATTGCCTGAAGACATTCTTCTAATCTTTGCCCTCCTTTTTGTTGTGGATAACAGGAAACTGGAGGTTCCTATGGTTTGGGATATTGTGCATGATATTATCCGCTATAACAAGGATTGCAAAGCTGATGCTCATGAAGAGCATGATCCCGTGGATACATCATATGGCATGGAGAATTCAAAAGTTAGTGAAAGCTTCCTGCTGATGAAATTCTACTCTTTATCATCTGGAATGGCAAAGCATTTGCTGACAGCTACTGATGGGTCTGAAATCGACGTCCCCTTTGAGCTGACGGATGAAGAGAAGGTGATAATCCAATTCCCGCTCACTAGTTTTATACTTGGGAGGTCAGGCACTGGAAAAACCACTGTACTGACAATGAAACTGATTCAAAACGAGCAACAGTCATTGATTGCATCCCAAGGTTTAAATTTGGATGGAGCTGATTTATCAGGGGTAGATGACAATAATATTATGTCAACAAAGAATGGAGGAGAAAGTTCTGTGAAACAAGTATTTATCACTGTAAGCCCAAAGCTATGTTCAGCCATAAAAGATCACATCTGCAGACTTAAAAGGTAAGTCGGTTGAATTGAAACCCCTATTTAAAAGTATTACATATGTTTACACCATTTTGGAAATTATTTTTATAGGACTATTTAAGTGGACAGAAATGTGTGCATGAGTTGGCTCAATTTTTTTTCCCACTATACTTCTTTCTGTTAGAGGTAGTGAGGGTAGGCCTTGAATGCTGCTGGGCTAGGCGTGCACTCAGCCACTCACATGACTAGCCAACTGAGCCATGCTTGGTGCTCTTTTGTGAAATTATACATTGCAAGTGGGTTCAATGATTTCTTATGAAGATACTCGCTTTGCTTCTTTTATGTTTTGTACCAACAATAATCCTTGTATTAATTCCAATTTATTTCAACCCTTTACAGATTTGGCACCGGTGATGTCTCTGACCAGTCTAGCATTCTTCACATGCATGACATCATGGATGACCTGGAAGAGTTTACAGAAATTCCTGACAGTTTTTGTGATCTACCTCACGGGCACTATCCTCTTACTATAACATACCGTAAGTTTTTGATGATGCTTGATGGAACATGCCAGACATCTTTTTTTGATGCGTTTTATGGTGAAATGAAGTCTAGCTTTGAGAGAGGCCATTCAAGATCTCGTGCAGTGCATACTTTTATTGAATTGAAGGAAGTTACCTATGAAAAATTTGCTACTTCCTACTGGCCTCGTTTTAATGCAGACCTGACAAAAAAAATTGCTGCGTCCACTGTCTTCACTGAAATAATTTCTCATATAAAGGGCGCATATCAAGCAAGCAGGCCTTATACTGGGAAACTGGACAGACAAGATTATGTGATGCTCGCTGATAAAAGAATTTCATCTTTGAACAATGAGATGAGAGATAGAATTTATGATATATTCCTTGAATATGAGAGTATGAAATGCACTGCCAGGGAGTTTGATTTGTCAGATTTCGTAAATAGTCTTCACAGCAGTCTTGTATCTGAGGGCTACAATGGAGATATGGTGGATTTTGTTTACATAGATGAGGTGCAGGATCTCACCATGACACAAATAGCACTTCTTAAGTATGTCTGTATGAACATCAAGGAAGGCTTCCTTTTTGCTGGTGACACTGCACAGACTATAGCAAGGGGTATAGATTTCAGGTTTGAAGATATCCGTTCACTTTTTTATACTGCATTCCTCGCAGAAACTGAAGCGTCTAATGAAGGACTTAAACATGGGAAAAGAGTCCATCTCTCAGATATGTTCCAACTATCACAGAATTTCCGCACACATTGTGGCATCCTCCGTATGGCACAAAGTATCATGAGCCTTCTGTACTTCTTTTTCCCGTCAAGTGTTGACAAGCTTAATCCAGAGACTGGACTTGTACATGGAGAAGCTCCTGTGCTGCTGGAGTCTGATAATGATGAGAATGCAATTATGACCATTTTTGGAGAAAGCAAAAGTAAACATGGTAACCTGCATGGGTTTGGTGCTGAGCAAGTCATATTAGTTCGTGATGATGCTACCAAAAAACAAATTACTGATCTTGTTGGTAAACAAGCTCTTGTTTTGACTATTGTTGAATGTAAGGGCCTTGAGTTTCAGGTATGGGCCTATATATTCAGTTTCATCTGTGTTCATTTTGCAAAATATTTTAACTGTAAAACGTGCTGTTTCAAAATGTCAAGTATACTCACTTCTGAGATATTTTCTAGGATGTGCTGTTGTACAACTTCTTTGGTTCGTCGCCTTTAAGAAACAAATGGAGAGTTCTCTACGGCTACATGGAAGATAAAGATATTATAGCACACTCGGAGCAGATCTCTCATCCTGGTTTTGACAGAAGCAAGCATTATCTTCTCTGTTCAGAGCTGAAGCAACTCTATGTTGCAATCACACGCACTAGGCAAAGACTCTGGATAAGTGAAAATACAGATGATTACTGTCGACCAATGTTTGACTACTGGAAGAAGTTGTGTATTGTAGAAGTTAGATCACTTGATTCTACCCTCATTCAGGCAATGCAGACAGGGAGCAGCAGTGATGATTGGAGGCTACGGGGAACCAAGGTTGGTGATCTTTGCTTGTTTGGTCTGGAAAGCCAATTTTAGTTACCATGCTATGCATTATGTTGCCTACTGAGTGATTTTTTTTGCATGTTCTTAATCTTGTGAAATTCATGTTTTTTTTTTGTCTCACAGTTGTTCTATGCACACAAATTCTTTGTTAGTCGGGTCACGGCGCATACCTACTTACAGTTTTTCTGTTCTTCTCTTTTACCATTGTTATTCCATCCACAAGTTCTCTCTCTTTTCCTTTTGTAGTTATTCAATGAGGGGCAATTCGAAATGGCTACTATGTGTTTCGAAAAGGCCGGTGATGCACACAGAGAGAAGTGGGCAAGAGCTGCTGGACTTGTAGCGACCGCTGACCTTGTCATCTCAAAAAATTTGGAGTTGGGCAAGGCTTCATTGGAAACAGCATCAGAAATTTACGAGTCCATAGGCATGCATGAGAAAGCTGCTACTTGCTATATCAAATTAGGTGACTACAAAAAAGCAGGTCTGCTAACTCTCCGTAGTTCCCAAGCTGTATCCATACTTTTGAGATCTCATCATTCCATAACGTTTTACAAATGACAGTTTGTTCTTAAAGAGTTGCCATATAAGTAAATGTCATCAGATTTCAAAACATTTATTCGAAATGAAATCCCTCCATAAATTGCAGACATGCTAATTTTTAGCTTTGATATGGATAATTTTTAGCTCTGTCTGACACTCTGACTAAACATTGTGTTCCTTGCATTGCCATAGGTATGGTCTATACGCAAAAATGTGGTATTTCTAGACTTGAGGAAGCTGGTGACTGTTTTGCTAGGGCTGAATGCTGGTCGGAGGCAGCTGAAATGTTTTTGAAAGCTAAATGTTACACCAAGTGTTTCTCCATGTGCTCAAAAGGAAAACAATTATACAATCTGGGCTTGCAGTTTCTGCAACAGTTAGAGGAGGAACATTCACTTGAGAATTCAAAATCCTTGGAGGTTTCTGCAATCAGAACGAAGTATCTGGATAATTGTGCTCAACATTATTTTGAGCGTGGTGACATAAAGAATATGATGCCCTTTGTTAAAGCTTTCAGCTCTATGGATCATGTACGGGTGTTCCTAAATTCTAGAAATCTTATTGATGAACTGTTGAGTTTAGAGATGGAAATGGGTAATTTCCTAGAAGCTGCAGGAATAGCAAAGCATAAAGGAGATGTCTTACTGGAGGTAGACATACTCGAGAAGGCAGATTTGTTTGAGGATGCAACACGGCTTCTCCTCCTCCATATCATTGTGGGTTCCTTGTGGTCTTCAAATAGTAGAGGGTGGCCTCCCAAAAGATATGCAGAGAAGGCACAGTTTCTTGCAAAAGCCAAAGAGTTGGCAAAAAAGGTCTCTGAGTGCTTCTACTGCTTTGTTTGCGTGGAAGCTGATGCACTGTCGGATGTGAATAAGTCTCTTTCCAGTTTGAATTGCACTTTGCTTGAGGGCAGAAAATGTGCAAACTTGTTAGTTGAACTTGTTGCTTCCCGTTCGATCCTTGATGTTCATCTGCAGTCTCGAGCCTCTGGATACAAGATAGAATTAGGGCCAGGATCTGAAGATGAAAATAGCTGTAATGATATGCTGGCCTCTAACCAGATGTCACCCCAAACTCTGTTTTATGCCTGGAATCACTGGAAGTCGATCATAATCAAAGTACTATCTCATCTTTGCCACACCGATGGTCCAGAATTAAATGACTATGCAGTTGTGTATGAAGATCTTTTTGCCAAGTACTTCGGATTGAGAAAAGATGGTGAAGGTGACAGATATGTGGTGCTGAACATGAATGCAAGTTGGCTTTCTAACGCTGGCAGGAATTCTTTGCAGCAAGACGGCAACAGATGTTTATTGGGTGCCTCCGAGTGTCATTCATGTGCTCAGTGTTTCTGGATGAATGAGCTGTCTTCTGTTGGTTTCAGTGTACTTAAGAAGTTGGAGTCAATTGTTCAAATTTCTCCAAAGCCGGCATCTTGGTATACCCTGGTGAGAACTGTCCTTATCATACATGAGATAGCTAAGTTTTTGGAAGAACCACAGTTCAGCATGCCAAAAGGTTCCATGAAGTTAAGAAGCTTTTTTGTTCTCTGTGGGCGTCGATTCTTTGAACTAGTTTTTCTTGTGTGGAGAGATGGGACAAAGGGGAGCCTCTCGCGTGTACTTGACTCACCAGCTGCATATGGATTGATTGCTGATTCTCTTAGTGCAAATCTTCGCCCAGCAAATAAAAAATTGACTTATGGGCATCTTGGGAGAACAACCATGCTTCTGCTTCATGCAGCACAATTGGATGAAGCGCTACTTTCAAGACTATTACAGTACCTGGGCAATAATTCTGAGTGGGCAGGGTTTTTCCGATATTTCAAGAGATTTCTTGACAGTGGTCGTGATAGATCCTCCTTGATCTTCAACTTTAAGCTTGCTCTTGAGTTTACCTTAAGTGTGAAGTGGAAGGATGAACTAGACTACATATCCCCAGGATGCTATGTGGGTCTTATGGAGTGCCTTGGTTTCTTGGCTTCATCATGCTTATTAGTACAGAATGATTTTATGTGCTGCACGAAATCTCTGTTGGTCAATATGCTGGAGTGCCGTACCAGCAAGGCTTTCATTGACACCTGCCAGGTATCTAAGTCAAGCCCAGATTCTGATCTTCATGGTTTGGCACACTTATCAGGCCGTTTCATATACGAGACAATTATTACTATCTTGACGACCAAGCATATGCTCCAGGAATGGGTAGATAAGACTTCATGTCCTTCCAGTACTTCATACAGAGCAGTCCTCCTGAGACTAGTTGTTACACTTTATCCTCTGATCCTTACTCTTTCTCTGGGGAAGTGCTATGAGGTCACACGTAACCTTGTGAGGAATGAAGTCTTCAAGGATTTACCTTTGGAGTTCTCTAAGAAGATTCAGGATGCTTTGAAAATGAGGTCTCACACACCGAGCAACTTCATAAGAGTGCTTGCTGATGCACTTGCCTCAATCGGAGATCATATGGTAGTTATTGGCTCACCCAAAAGCCCAGTAATATGTCGAAACCTGAAAACCTATATGATAAGCAAGGAGGATTTGCATGATGTTCCGAAGATAATGGCTCTTCTGCGTCTTGAAGAACCAAGTTCTGTGAAGCAAGAGACTCCATTGCCAGAAAAATCTGATGGTAGCAAGCGTCCTGAAGAACCAAGTTCTGTGAAGCAAGAGACTCCATTGCCAGAAAAATCTGATGGTAGCAAGCGTCCTGAGGAACCAAGTTCTGTAAAGCAAGAGATTCCATTGCCAGAAAATTCTAATGGTAGCAAGTTAAAAAATGTTATTTCTGGAAACATTCCTGTGAATGTAGAGTTAGTAAAGATAGGAATCAGTTCGAGAAAGAAAAAATCAACTGGTGTCCTTGTGCCTGTAGAGGTATTAAAGGTAGAGGGTTCGAGAAAGACAGATTCAACTGGTATCTTTGACACTCTCTGGAAGAAGCTTGATACTTTTCTACGCGATGAGCAAGGCCAGGTGAGTTTCATATGTTATAATAATGCTTATTTTGTTGTCTTCCAGTTTGTCCCATTGTTGGCAGGTGCCAAGTAATCCTAACAGCTAATTTCTGCAGAAAGATGCAAGGGTTGTCATTCAATTTCTTAGAGATGCCCTTCCATGGCTGGAAACAGGCGTTCTAGCATTGGTTGATAAAGAGCTTGATGAACACTATCTGGAAGAGATCAAGCACATCTGCAGTGAGTTCGAAAAACTTCCTGACAGGTAAGCAAGTGTTAATTTGGGGCCAACTTTATCTAGATTGTTATGCGATGTATTGTAATTGATAGGCATGTATGAGTAATAACATCCTCTCTTTTCTGCATGATATGTACCACCTTTCTAGTAGTGCAAGACGTGTCTTGTGAAAAATTTACCTTACCACTTGCGCGCGTGAAAATTCACAGGACGGACAAAAAAGCGGTGGATGATCTATACTCGAAGTGGGAAGGTGCTGGGAAGACACTGCAGCAGGTCATCCGCCTTGTGATTGGTTCAGGGTCATGCACGGATGGTTGTCGCCAATGCCAGGATGAGAGGCGCGAGGGGAAAGACCCCAGGCTCTGCCTCCTGAAACTGCCCACAGACTGCGTATTCAAAGCTTGCCCAGATGATGAGAGGGCTGGCACAGGAGAAGCTGCCTCGACTTCAACAAAGGCGGCGCAGAAGCAGAAGAGCAAGAAGAAATCCAAGAGGACAAAGAAGCCCGACAAGGGGCGTGGCAAGAAGTGAGCTGCTGTAGTTAGTTTAACCACCTTCAAGAAAATATTTGCGTGCATCGGAGAAGCTTGTGTCGTAAAACCATTGGGAAGACAGCAGAAATGTGTTGCTTCGCGTCTGGCCAAGGAATGTAACTGTTGAACCGGCACAAGACATTTGTTTGTACCCATGCATCACTATATATGAAGTTCCCCCTAGATTATTCATGTTGAATGAACGTGCTTACAAAAAGTGTTGGGCCCTTTCTGACCTGTGGAGTAGCCTCCTCTGCGTTATGGCACCACTTTTGAATACGCACACCTGTTGCATTGCAGGCTGTTTCCCCCCTTGGTGAGAACTGAGAAGAGGCCACCGTTGAAACTGCATTGCAAAAACTTGAAACGGAACCGATGGAGCAGTGGACGGCAACGCGATGTGAGCCAACACCCAACCAATTTTCAACACACCAACACCCATGATCTACCGGTAGAAATGATGTAGTGACACTAGTAGTAACTCGCAAAGACGCGCAGAGTCATGCAACCGTGAATCACACACTTCAGAAAGCCACCTGATCGCGTAGATCAGATCAGAGGGATAGCTACACTCAAACTGATAATCTCACAGCTGCCCCTAGAACCATGATAGCAGACTCGGATGACTGGGGTGAAGAAATTGAAACGGATGGGGTGCTCCCGATGGCCAAGACAAGATCATTGTCCAGGGCAGCCAGCAGGCCCACAGGACAATCAACAACACAATTTGGATACATACAAGCACAATAGCCTAAGCCATGGAACACCCTGGCAGCTTGGCTTGGTTTGGGATGGAAGAACAAAACGATGGTGAAACATGGGCTGGATCTCCCAGAACAAACATCAACAGCAAGAATCACTACAGCACCTTCACATAAATGCAGTGACACACTCTAATCAGGAATGGCACAGAGAACTTGCTGCTAAACAGTACGGCAGGAAAAAAAATAACCCTGGCACCATGAGGCACTTGTTTATCCTGGCGCCATACGAATAACTTACTCAACACTGTATTTATTTCAACAAAGAGAGAAAAAGGAGAGCACTTGCCTAAGCTTTAGTAATTCTATTTCTCAGAACACTGGTATGGATAGAGAATATATGCAAAAAAACCCGTACTAACTTTCCTACCGGCAATCTTCTAGCATTGTTCTCTATTGGTAATGCCTCCCTGGCCTGTCCCTGCCTTCGTAAGCAGGTGGGGCGGCGTTGTTTTAGTTACCGCTGCATTGGTAGCTTGGTGGATCAGGCGCGCTCCGGTAGGACTGTGTGTTAAAGTTGGGACGCCTATGAGGACACTAGATGCCAATTTTACTGTATCTCACCCACACCTCATGGTATTTGGGGTCGTAAGGAACAGCTTGTCCATCTATAAATGGTTCTCCTGAAATACAAGAGAAGGCATCAGATACACTCTCCTTACATATGGACAGGGATGGAAACTGAAAAAGTGCACAAGCTCCAATAATCCAGGGAAGACATGGCAGGTTAAAATGTTGAAAGTGTCACCTCAAGGGGCTCAAAATGCCAGGACAGAATGACAAACACTGGAACGATAAATCATCTTGCACAAAGCACTTGATTTTACGATATAGTGGTATGATAAATAATAATGAAAACTGCAGCCAAATATCATTCATACCACTAGGAGGAAGATGTACTCCCTCCGTCCCATAATATAAGAGCATTTTGACACTAATGTAGTGTCAAAAACGGTCTTATATCAGAACGACGCTCTTATATTATGGGACGGAGGGAGTATATTTTAAACAAAAACTAGCAACTACAGAAGCGCTGTCATATAGCTCTCATATCAATTTTGAGTGTACTGTGTTATATTCAGGTTTCATCAAAAGACAGAAGTTTGTGGTTGGTAGTCTGCCAAAAAGTTATAGGGGCCAACATAAGCTCCTATTTCAATTAAAGCATAACAAAGTTGTCACCAATCACCATTTCTGTCAGTTGAATAGATATCTTACATACTGGTGACATCCTTTACTATATACTGTAGGAATGAAGATACAAAGAGCAGTCTACACTCAAATACTAGAAAACTCTACATGATAACAATAGTGAGATTTTCATCACTAAACAGTTAAATGCTTAACTATAATACAGATGGGTACAGAAGCAATTAGCAGCACAAATAAGATACCAATGATGATCATTAATTAATAAATGAAAAAAAATCTGACAGGATAACAATCTTAAGCCTTTTGAGTAAGAATACAATTCCTAAAAGCATGTGCTACAGGAAATTTTCTCAAAATTCCTAGATCTGGAACCTGCAACTGAGATAGTCATAACTCATAACACAACATCATATAGTACCACACAAAGTGGTAAATCTGTTACCTAGTGAGGGGAAAAGCAACAACCATTTCAAATTATTATAGTGAATATTCAGTCAGATAGTACATAATCATTACCTCCATAGTCCTTATTTCTTACATCCACGTATGAACCAGGAAGAACCCAACGGACCTTAGGCAACTCTGAAAATAATAAATTAGTGGCATTTAACACAAGATCATTTGAAGTCACCTTCATAAAAAGATCACATACATACACGAATTTCATGTAATGATCAATATACCTCTGAGTTTGCCGGCGAGTTCGTCAGATAGTATAGGGCACCAAAAGAAAAATAATGCCTAGTTGACACAGAGTAGATCTTCATCCTTGCTTTGTCTTCACTGGAACGACATACATAGGATAGATTTGAGATACAGATATGTTATAAATAGTACATAAATGACTTTATCATACTGATCCAATCCTGATCCACTAACCCATCAAGGGTGAGGTGAGGGGGCAGCATACATTCCGACGACCTGAGCGAGGGTCTTGATGTAGCCGTCGATGATCTCGTTACGGTGGATGTCGGGGTTGCTGGCGTCTCCTGGGGGGCCCTCCATGATGACCATCCAGTGCTCATACTCATAGTCGCACCCGGGGATCGTCTCCTCGGGGGCACGGTTGCTGCAGTTGGAGGCCGAGTTCGCGGGCTGCTGGGCTGCGTCGTGAACCTCCTGGCTGGCGCCTGTCAGGTCCTAGTTGATCTAGAGGTACAGGAATGCGATTTGTATGGACTAATTTCAGAGAATTACGAGGAAGGAGGTCCCGATCTGGGTTTTATATATCTATCGGCTGTGCTGTATGAGTTTAGGGTTCATCCTCGAAGGGAATTCTGCAAGATTCAATGCCCATCTCAGCCACAACCCGGCTGTTAAGTAGGTGGATGCCTCGCTGTAGACAGAGACACACGAAAAGTAACAGTAACGGAAAGTAGATCCAACGGCTGACGATGAAGGTAGCTTGAAGAGTCTCCTGGGCCGTTGGATTGTCTGAACCGGTACGTGCCGGAATTGCCACAGTTAACTGAATGATAATCTTCAGATATCGCGGCCTGACATTACCCCCTCCTGAAGAACCGTCGTGTCCTCACGGCGTAGTGTTGTAGGTTCTCCAAGCTTCAGTCGTGCTTCGAAAGAACGCGGGGAAGGTGTGCTTGATGAACTCCGCATCTTCCCAAGTTGCTTCTTCGGCGGTCATATTTGCCCATTGAATAAGCCACTGCACCACCGGCATGTTTTTACGGGGAACTTGCCTGACCTCCAAGACTTGAGCTGGCTCTGTTTTAATGGTGCCATCTGCATTCACCATAGGCAGGTGTGGGCTAGGAATGGATTTGTGACCCAAGTGCTTCTTTAACTGACTAACATGGAAGACTGGGTGCATTTGCACATCTGCTGGAAATTGCAACTTATAAGCATTGTTGCCAATTTTCTGAATAACCAAGAATGGACCATAGTATTTGTTATGGAGTTTCAGTGCTCCTCTGAATCCAAATGCTGCCAGTCTGTATGGTGCCGTCTTAAGATATACCAGATCTCCCACTTCAAATTTTCTTTCCACTCTTTTTAAATCAGCATACTTCTTCATTCTATTTTGAGGTTGAAGTAAGTTCTCTTTCAGTTGGTGCAACATGTTCTGCTTGGCTGTTAAGAAGTCCTGTGCCTCCTCATTATCAGGTCCAGGAATTGCTAGTTTAGCAATCAATGGAGGAGGAAATCCATATAATGCTTGAAAAGGGCTCATCTTCAATGCTGTATGGTAGCTGGTGTTGTACCAATATTCAGCTAGTGGCAACCAAGCTAACCACTTCTTTGGCTCTTGAGTAGTCATACACCTCAAATAGGTTTCCAAGCACTGATTGATCCTCTCTGTTTGGCCATCAGTTTGTGGGTGATAGGCTGAACTATACCTCAGTTCACTTTTGTATGCAGCAAAGATGTCTCTCCACAGTTGGCTTCTAAAGATTCTGTCTCTATCAGATATAATAAGTGTTGGAGGGCCATGGAGTTTGATAATGTTATCTACAAATGCTTGAGCTACACTCTGAACTGTGTAAGGATGTGAGAGTGGTATGAAATGAGAGTATTTGGTGACCTGTCAACTACCACTAATATCACATCTTTTCCTTGAGAAGTTGGTAGACCTTCTATGAAATCCATGGATATATGCTGCCATGCCATATCAGCTACTGGCAAGGGATCTAGAAGTCCTGGCTGTAAGCAATTCTCATGCTTAGCTCTCTGGCAGATTGGACAAGTAGCTATGAAATATTCCACTGCTTGTTTAAGACCTGGCCAGTAGAAAATTCCTTTTACTCTCTGGTAAGTGGCTCTCATACCTGAGTGTCCTCCCACAGGTGAATTATGTAGGGCAGCAATCAGTCTTTCCCTCAATTTACTGTCATTTCCCACCAGAATCTTCCCTTTAAATCTGATAATACCAGCATGTATAGTATAATCAGATTTGTCCTCAGGAGATTGCAACAGTAACTTTTCTTGCAATTTCTTTGTGTCTGTGTCAGTTTGATAACTGATGAGTAGTTCTTTGGCCCACTCAGGAGTAACTTTTGACATGGACATGCATTTAGGAAGTACTCTGGACAGAGCATCGGCCACCCTGTTTGTAATGCCCTTTTTGTACTGAATTGTGAAATTGAATTCCAGCAATTTCATCATTAATTTGTATTGTATTCCTTCTGTAATCTTTTGATCAGTAATGAACTTCAAGGACTGCTGATCAGTTTTGATGATTACAGAGTTGCCCAGAAGATAGTGCCTCCATTTCTTTAAAGCTTCCAAGATTGCTAAAGCTTCTTTCTCATAGGTAGATAGGGCAGCATTTCTGGGATAGAGGGAAGAGCTGTAGTATGCCAATGGTCTGCCCTCTTGCATAAGTATAGCCCCAATGCCATAGCCAGATGCATCAGTTTCCAATGTGAAAGGAACATTGAAATTGGGCAGAGCTAGAACTGGAGCTGTAACCAGAGCTTGTTGCAAATTTCTGAAAGCTGTATCTTGGTCAGCTGTCCATAGGAATTTCCCTTTTTTAAGAGCATCATGCAATGGTCTGCAAATTGTCCCATAATCTTTGATGAACCTCCTGTAGTAACCAGCTAAACTCAAGAAACTTCTCAATTTAGTGATGTCAGTGGGTGTAGGCCAATCTACAATTGCTTTGATCTTGTTGGGTTCAGTAGCTAGTCCTTCACCAGAAACCACATGACCCAAATATTCCACCTGAGGAACTGCAAATGCACATTTGGACATCTTTGCAAATAACTGGTTTTCTCTCAAGATTTGCAGCACTTGCTTTAAATGTTCCACATGCTCTTCTATAGTATTGCTAAATACTAGGGTATCATCAAAGAATACTAGTACAAACTTTCTGTTGTACTTAGCAAATAGAAGATTCATTAGAGCTTGAAAAGTTGCTGGTGCATTAGATAATCCAAAGGGCATTACCAAATATTCATAGTGCCCCAGAAAGGTTATGAATGCAATTTTATGAATGTCTGCAGGGTCCATCCTTATCTGGTGGTATCCAGACCTTAAGTCAATCTTAGAGAAGACCTTTGCTCCATGCAACTCATCCAGCAAATCCTCAATTACTGGTATAGGGAATTTATTCTTCACTGTTACAGTGTTGAGCCTTCTGAAATCAGTACAAAGTCTCATAGTACTGTCTTTCTTTTTAACCAGGAGAACAGGGGCTGCATAAGGACTCTGGCTATTTCTTATGAGTTTATTATCCAGTAGATGCTTAATTTTCTTCTCCATTTCTTCTTTTTGGTGATGAGGTACTCTATATGGTCTGACATGGGGTGGTTCAACCCCTGGCATCAAGGGAATTTTATGATCTAATTCCCTTTTTGGAGGTAAGGTTGTTGGTTCTGCAAAAACATCCTTATATTCCAGTAGCAAGTTGCTTATTGCAGCTGGAATGCAATGCTTATCAGGAGTTTGGGCCACTATATTGTGAATTTGGAGCAGAAAAGTTTCCACACCTTTGTCCAAAAGCTTATTGACTTGTTCTGCTGGTATCTCCAAAATGTCCTCACTGGAATTATAAACTGCAGTTGTTACTGTTGTTTTACCTTGGAGAGTGAGGCTGAACTGCTTGTGAGGTACATCAAAAGCCACAGGACTGACCAGTGAAAACCAATCATAGCCTAAAATCATATCATGACTAGGGAGATTTAGAATTCTGAAAGAGTGTTCCAACTTCAACTTGGCTAACTGAAAGGCACAATTGGGAACTACAGCAGTAGAAAGCAGCAGGCCCCCTCCAGCTACAGAAACTTTTTTAGGCCTGACAGGAAGTAATTGACAGTTTGATTTGATAGCAAACTGCTCACTGATGAAAGAGGTTGAACTTCCTGAGTCTAATAGTGCTACTGCTCTTTTTCCATTTACATGCACTATTACTGTAGGAGATTGTACAGCAATCTGCGGGCCCATAGCATGTGCAGAGATAAACATAGCTTGCTCCCGTTGTTCTGTTCCTTCCTCTATTACTTCTTGTTGGTCATTATCTGTCTCATATGGACCATTTTCTTCCATTTCTTGATGTAACATGTGCACATTAGGAACTAGAGTGCATTTATGGCCATGGACCCATTTGTCTCCACACCTCCAACATTCACCAGCTTTTCTGATTTTCTGAATTTGACTGTTCACATGTTCAGTGCTCTTTGTGTTACTAGTTGTTGGGACTGTTGCAGTGTTGACCACCTGTTTCCCTGATGTAGGCACTACATTTTTCTGCCAATAGTTGTTATAAGGAGTTGTTGATTTCTTAACAGTTGTCACTGGAGGAGGGTGACAAGGTTCAATTTCTTTTGCCAAACAGTAGGCATCAGTCAGGGAAGTGGGTCTAAGAAGTCTCAACTGGTACTTAATTCCATCTCTCATCCCATTAACATAGCACTTTATAAACCAAGGTTCTGATAATGTAGGATTTTCCTCCTGTAGTTCAGCCATTAAATCCTCAAACAACTTGGTGTACTCTGACACTGAAGTGCTTCCTTGTTTCAGAGAAGTAAATTTTTCAGTGAGATCATAAGAGCCTTGAGCAGAAAATCTTTTGATGATTTCTTTACCAAATTCCTGCCAGGACAATTGTTTCTTAAGAAAACCAGACCTCCTCAACCATACATCAGCATCTCCTGTCATGTACATTTGAGAGAGTGACACTTTGTATTCTTCAGGTGCTGCTGCCATTTGGAAGTATTTGTTACACTGTCGAATCCAGCCAACAGGATCTTCACCAGAGAATCGAGGAAAATCCATCCGCGGACCTTTTGTCATTGCTTTCATGAACTGAGCCTGCATATCCTGCTCATAAGTTCTGAAATAACCCTGCCACAATTGTCTGTCTCGAGCTGGTTGCTGATACTGTTGGAAAACAGGTGTTTGGCCTCCCCTTCTCTGTGTTATTGGTGTTCCAATGGCACTTGTTGTTTCCAAATTAGCATGAGCTTTAAATCCAGGTGGTGCTGCAGGTCGGCTTGTTCTGATTGGAGGTAACTGCTGCATTTGTAACTCCTCTAAGTGTCTAGTCTTTTCCTTTTCTGCTTCTAACTGTTTTCTCAACTGTTCAGTTCTGCTAGGTGGCCTGTCCTGTTGTTGTTGTTGTTGCAACGTTGTGATCTAACGACAGTGTCAGCTTCAGGTTGTTTCTCAGCTCTAGTTCCAGGCCCCGATGGAGCCACCAATTTCTGTAAGACTGAACTCATTGTGGACAACTGTTTTCCCAGATCTAACACAGCCTTTTCTATACCTCCAAATTGCAGAGCTATTTCACCTTGTTTGGAACTGATCGACTGAACATTTTCTTGTAATTTGGACACATCTGTTCGCATCGCTGCATTTTCCTGTTGAACTGCACCAAACTCGTCGCGGATCGAGAGAACTTCCTGCCACTCGGCCTCATCGACTGCCTTCGAGCGACCCATCACCTTGATCCAGAGAAGAGAGGGGGAATTTTACCACCGCAGATGCGGCAACCAGCCTCTCTGCCCCAGATCCTACCGCCGCCAAAGCTCCGCGCCTCCCAAGGTGCACGGATCAGCGAAGGACGTGGGATTTTACCGTGCTGGAAGTGATCCAACACAACCACTCCTGCTCTACTGATCTACACCCAAACGATCACCGCCACCTGCGTCGCCCTGGATCCGCCGTCGCCTGACGTCGCAGCGAAGGAACACCCTCACTGCTCGCGTCGATCGCCGCCCGCCATCACCACACAACACAGGGAGGGAATTGGGTGGGTGTTCTTTCCTCTCTGGAAAAAAATTTGAGATCCGATCGGAAGCTACCGAGGAACCACTGCTCTGAATACCAATTTGTCAGGTCCTAGTTGATCTACAGGTACAGGAAGGCAATTTGTATGGACTAATTTCAGAGAATTATGAGGAAGGAGGTCCCGATCTGGGTTTTATATATCTATCGGCTGTGCCGTATGAGTTTAGGGTTCATCCTCGAAGGGAATTCTGCAAGATTCAATGCCCATCTCAGCCACAACCCGGCTGTTAAGTAGGTGGATGCCTCGCTGTAGACAGAGACACACGAAAAGTAACAGTAACGGAAAGTAGATCCAACGGCTGACGATGAAGGTAGCTTGAAGAGTCTCCTGGGCCGTTGGATTGTCTGAACTGGTACGTGCCGGAATTGCCATAGTTAACTGAATGATAATCTTCAGATATCGCGGCCTGACAGCGCCCCGGGCGCCGCGGCCGGGGACGGGACCAGCGCCGCTGAGAGGAAGGTCCCTGCAGAGGCGAGCGGGCGGAGGAAGCGAGAGGCGGCAGCTGGGAGGGATGAGAGCCTAGAGAGGAGGAGCGCACGCGACGCCGACGCCGCCATGGTGGAAAACCCTAGCGTGTCCGTGGGGAAATAGGGTCGAGAGGGACGACGGGGTTTAGTAAGTTTTTTAGGAATCCAATAACTCCCGAACGTTCGGATTTTGAGCATTTCGTCCCGAACGTTTTTATATGGCAACTTTAGTTCATAGGGGATGGCAACTTTAGTTGATAGGGGATGGCAACTTTGTCCTTTTTCGTTTTTCTATCAGAAAATTGCCATGTTTCCCTAGTCTCACGCAAACTAAACTTGCCATCTAAACCCGTTCGGGTTGCCATGCTTAACTCCTGAACGTTCGAGAGATATCATTACCGTTTTTTATGGCTTTAGTAAGGGTTTAAGGAGAGCGTGCGCGATTTATAGAGGGGTCCATGAGTCCTCTGACTCTCGTGTGTACCGTTTTGTTTTTTAGTCTGCATATAAGATTTAGTCAAAGTCAAATTTTATAAAGTTTGACTAATTTTATAGAAAAAAAATACCAACATCTACAATACAAAAGTTATATGTAATGAAAATTAATTTCATCATGCATATAATAATATTGATTTCATAGTGTGAATATTAATACTGTTGGAAATATGCCCTAGAGGCAATAATAAATGGTTATTATTATATTTCTTTGTTCATGGTAATTGTCTATTGTTCATGCTATAATTGTATTGTCCGAAAATCGTAATACATGTGTGAATAAATAGACCACAACGTGTCCCTAGTAAGCCTCTAGTTGACTAGCTCGTTGATCAACAGATAGTCATGGTTTCCTGGCTATGGACATTGGATGTCATTGATAACGGGATCACATCATTAGGAGAATGATGTGATGGACAAGACCCAATCCTAAGCATAGCATAAAAGATCGTGTAGTTTGGTTTGCTAGAGCTTTTCCAATGTCAAGTATCTTTTCCTTAGACCATGAGATCGTGCAACTCCCGGATACCGTAGGAGTGCTCTGGGTGTGCCAAACGTCACAACGTAACTGGGTGACTATAAAGGTGCACTACGGGTATCTCCGAAAGTGTCTGTTGGGTTGGCACGGATCGAGACTGGGATTTGTCACTCCGTGTGACGGAGAGGTATCTCTGCGCCCACTCGGTAATGCATCATCATAATGAGCTCAATGTGACTAAGGCGTTAGTCACGGGATCATGCATTGCGGTACGAGTAAAGAGACTTGCCGGTAACGAGATTGAACAAGGTATTGGGATACCGACGATCGAATCTCAGGCAAGTAACATACCGATTGACAAAGGGAATTGCATACGGGATTGATTGAATCCTCGACACCGTGGTTCATCCGATGAGATCATCGTGGAACATGTGGGAGCCAACATGGGTATCCAGATCCCGCTGTTGGTTATTGACCGGAGAGGCGTCTCGGTCATGTCTGCATGTCTCCCGAACCCGTAGGGTCTACACACTTAAGGTTCGGTGACGCTAGGGTTGTAGAGATATATGTATGCGGAAACCCGAAAGTTGTTCGGAGTCCCGGATGAGATCCCGGACGTCACGAGAGGTTCCGAAATGGTCCGGAGGTGAAGAATTATATATAGGAAGTCCAGTTTCGGCTACCGGGAAAGTTTCGGGGGTTACCGGTATTGTACCGGGACCACCGGAAGGGTCCCGGGGGTCCACCGGGTGGGGCCACCTATCCCGGAGGGCCCCGTGGGCTGAAAGTGGAAGGGAACCAGCCCTTAGTGGGCTGGGGCGCCCCCCTTGGGCCTTCCCCCCATGCGCCTAGGGTTGGGAACCCTAGGGGAGGGGGAGTTCCCCCTTGCCTTGGGGGGCAAGGCAACGCCTTCCCCCCTTGTGGCCGCCGCCCCCCTTTGGATCTCATCTCCAGGGCCGGCGCCCCCCCAGGGGGCCTATATAAGGGGGGGGGGAGGGAGGGCAGAAAACTACAGCCTTGGGCGCCTCCCTCCTCCCCTGCAACACCTCTCTCTCTCTCGCAGAAGCTCGGCGAAGCCCTGCAGGAGACCCGCTACATCCACCACCACGCCGTCGTGCTGCTGGATCTCCATCAACCTCTCCTTCCCTCTTGCTGGATCAAGAAGGAGGAGACGTCGCTGCACCGTACGTGTGTTGAACGCGGAGGTGCCGTCCGTTCGGCACTCGGTCATCGGTGATTTGGATCACGGCGAGTACGACTCCGTCATCCACGTTCATTGGAACGCTTCCGCTCGCGATCTACAAGGGTATGTAGATGCACTCCTTTCCCCTCGTTGCTAGTAGACTCCATAGATGCATCTTGGTGAGCATAGGAAAATTTTAAAATTATGCTACGATTCCCAACAGTGGCATCATGAGCCAGGCCTATGCGTAGTCACTATGCACGAGTAGAACACAAAGCAGTTGTGGGCGTTGAGTTTGCCAATTCTTCTTGCCGCTACTAGTCGTTTCTTGTTTCGGCGGCATTGTAGGATGAAGCGGCCCGGACCGACCTTACACGTACACTTACGTGAGACAGGTTCCACCGACTGACATGCACTAGTTGCATAAGGTGGCTAGCGGGTGTCTGTCTCTCCTACTTTAGTCGGAACGGATTCGGTGAAAAGGGTCCTTATGAAGGGTAAGTAGAAATTGGCAAATCACGTTGTGGTCATACGTAGGTAAGAAAACGTTCTTGCTAGAAACCTACAAACCACGTAAAAACTTGCAACAACAATTAGAGGACGTCTAACTTGTTTTTGCAGCAAGTGCTATGTGATGTGATATGGCCAGAAGATGTGATGAATGATATATGTGATGTATGAGATTGATCATATTCTTGTAATAGGAATCACGACTTGCATGTCGATGAGTATGACAACCGGCAGGAGCCATAGGAGTTGTCTTTATTATTTTGTATGACCTGCGTGTCATTGAATAACGCCATGTAATTTACTTTACTTTGTTGCTAAACGCGTTTGCCATAGAAGTAGAAGTAATCATTGGCGTGACGACTTCATGAAGACACAATGATGGAGATCATGATGATGGAGATCATGGTGTCATGCCGGTGACGAAGATGATCATGGTGCCCCGAAGATGGAGATCAAAGGAGCATAATGATATTGGCCATATCATGTCACTATTTGATTGCATGTGATGTTTATCATGTTTTTGCATCTTATTTGCTTAGAACGACGGTAGTAAGTAAGATGATCCCATATAATAATTTCAAGAAAGTGTTCACCCTAACTGTGCACCGTTGCGAAGGTTCGTTGTTTCGAAGCACCACATGATGATCGGGTGTGATAGATTCTAACGTTCGAATACAACGGGTGTTGACGAGCCTAGCATGTACAGACATGGCCTCGGAACACACGCAATACACTTAGGTTGACTTGACGAGCCTAGCATGTACAGACATGGCCTCGGAACACGGAGGACCGAAAGGTCGAGCATGAGTCGTATAGAAGATACGATCAACATGGAGATGTTCACCGATCTTGACTAGTCTGTCTCACGTGATGATCGGACACGGCCTAGTTGAATTCGGATCCTGTTTCACTTAGATAACTAGAGGGATGTCTATCTGAGTGGGAGTTCATTAAATAATTTGATTAGATGAACTTAATTATCATGAACTTAGTCTAAAATCTTTACACTATGTATTATAGATCAAATGGCCAACGTTGTCCTCAATTTCAACGCGTTCCTAGAGAAAACCAAGCTGAAAGATGATGGCAGCAACTATACGGACTGGGTCCGGAACCTAAGGCTCATCCTCATAGTAGCCAAGAAAGATTATGTCTTAGAAGCACCGCTAGGTGAAGCACCAATCCCAGAGAACCAAGACGTTATGAACGCTTGGCAATCACGTGCTGATGATTACTCCCTCGTTCAATGCGGCATGCTTTACAGCTTAGAACCGGGTCTCCAAAAGCGTTTTGAGAAACATGGAGCATACGAGATGTTCGAGGAGCTGAAACTGGTTTTTCAAGCTCATGCCCGGGTCGAGAGATATGATGTCTCCGACAAGTTCTTCAGCTGTAAAATGGAGGAGAACAGTTCTGTTAGTGAGCACATACTCAGAATGTCTGGGTTGCACAACCGCTTGTCTCAGCTGGGAGTTAATCTCCCGGATGACGCGGTCATTGACAGAATCCTCCAGTCGCTTCCACCAAGCTACAAGAGCTTTGTGATGAACTACAATATGCAGGGGATGGAAAAGACCATTCCCGAGGTATACTCAATGCTGAAATCAGCGGAAGGGGAGATCAGAAAAGAACATCAAGTGTTGATGGTGAATAAAACCACTAAGTTCAAGAAGGGCAAGGGTAAGAAGAACTTCAAGAAGGACGGCAAGGGAGTTGCCGTGCCCGGTAAACCAGTTACTGGGAAGAAGTCGAAGAATGGACCCAAGCCCGAGACTGAGTGCTTTTATTGCAAGGGAAGTGGTCACTGGAAGCGGAACTGCCCCAAATACATAGCGGACAAGAAGAAGGCCGACAACACCAAAGGTATATGTGATATACATGTAATTGATGTGTACCTTACCAGTTGTAGTAGCTCCTGGGTATTTGATACCGGTGCGGTTGCTCATATTTGTAACTCAAAACAGGAACTACGGAATAAACGGAGACTGACGAAGGACGAGGTGACGATGCGCGTCGGGAATGGTTCCAAGGTCGATGTGATCGCCGTCGGCACGCTACCTCTGCATCTACCCATGGGATTAGTTTTAAACCTCAATAATTGTTATTTAGTGCCAGCTTTGAGCATGAACATTGTATCTGGATCTCGTTTAATTCGAGATGGCTACTCATTTAAATCCGAGAATAATGGTTGTTCTGTTTATTTGAGAGATATGTTTTATGGTCATGCCCCGCTGGTCAATGGTTTATTTTTGATGAATCTCGAACGTGATGTTACACATGTTCATAGTGTGAATACCAAAAGATGTAAAGTTGATAACGATAGTCCCACATACTTGTGGCACTGCCGCCTTGGTCACATTGGTGTCAAGCGCATGAAGAAGCTCCATGCAGATGGACTTTTGGAGTCTCTTGATTACGAATCATTTGACACGTGCGAACCATGCCTCATGGGTAATATGACCAAGACTCCGTTTTCCGGAACAATGGAGCGAGCAACCAACTTATTGGAAATCATACATACCGATGTGTGCGGTCCAATGAGTGTTGAGGCTCGCGGAGGATATCGTTATGTTCTCACTCTCACTGATGATTTAAGTAGATATGGGTATGTCTACCTAATGAAACACAAGTCTGAAACCTTTGAAAAGTTCAAGGAATTTCAGAGTGAAGTCGAGAATCAACGTGACAAGAAAATAAAATTCTTACGATTAGATCGTGGTGGAGAATATTTAAGTCACGAATTTGGTACACGCTTAAGGAAATGTGGAATAGTTTCACAACTCACGCCGCCTGGAACACCTCAGAGAAACGGTGTGTCCGAACGTCGTAATCGCACTCTATTGGATATGGTGCGATCTATGATGTCTCTTACTGATTTACCGCTCTCATTTTGGGGCTATGCTTTAGAGACTGCCACATTCACTTTAAATAGGGCTCCGTCGAAATCCGTTGAGACGACACCGTATGAATTATGGTTTGGGAAGAAACCTAAGCTGTCGTTTCTAAAAGTTTGGGGATGCGATGCTTATGTCAAGAAACTTCAACCTGAAAAGCTCGAACCCAAGTCGGAAAAATGCGTCTTCATAGGATACCCTAAGGAAACTATTGGGTATACCTTCTACCTCAGATCCGAGGGCAAGATCTTCGTTGCCAAGAACGGGTCCTTTCTGGAGAAGGAGTTTCTCTCGAAAGAATTGAGTGGGAGGAAAGTGGAACTTGATGAGGTGATAGTCACCCCTTCCGAACCGGAAAGTTAGCGCAGCGCGGGAAAATGTTCCTGTGGTGCCTACACCGACTGGGGAGGAAGTTAATGATGATTATCATGAAGCTTCGGATCAAGTTACTGAACTTCGTAGGTCCACAAGGACACGTTCCGCACCAGAGTGGTATGGCAACCCTGTCCTGGAAATCATGTTGTTAGACAACGGTGAACCTTCGAACTATGAAGAAGCGATGGCGGGCCCGGATTCCGACAAATGGCTAGAAGCCATGAAATCCGAGATAGAATCCATGTATGAAAACAAAGTATGGACTTTGACTGACTTGCCCGAAGAGCGGCGAGCCATAGAAAACAAATGGATCTTTAAGAAGAAGACGGACGCAGATGGTAATGTGACCATCTAGCTCGACTTGTCGCTAAGGGTTATCGACAAGTTCAAGGGGTTGACTACGATGAGACTTTCTCACCCGTAGCGAAGCTGAAGTCCGTCCGAATCATGTTAGCAATTGCCGCATACTATGATTATGAGATATGGCAGATGGACGTCAAAACGGCATTCCTTAATGGCTTCCTTAAGGAAGAGTTGTATATGATGCAGCCGGAAGGTTTTGTCGATCCTAAGAGTGCTAACAAAGTATGCAAGCTCCAGCGCTCAATCTATGGGCTGGTGCAAGCATCTCGGAGTTGGAACATTCGCTTTGATGAGATGATCAAAGCGTTTGGGTTCACACAGACTTATGGAGAAGCCTGTGTTTACAAGAAAGTGAGTGGGAGCTCTGTAGCATTTCTCATATTATATGTGGATGACATACTATTGATGGGAAATGATATAGAATTCTTGGAAAGTATAAAGGCCTATTTGAATAAGTGTTTTTCAATGAAGGACCTTGGAGAAGCTGCTTATATATTAGGCATCAAGATCTATAGAGATAGATCAAGACGCCTCATTGGTCTTTCACAAAGTACATACCTTGACAAGATATTGAAGAAGTTCAATATGGATCAGTCCAAGAAGGGGTTCTTGCCTGTATTGCAAGGTGTGCAATTGAGCACGGCTCAATGCCCAACCACGGCAGAAGATATAGAAAAGATGAGTGTCATCCCCTATGCCTCGGCCATACGGTCTATTATGTATGCCATGCTGTGTACCAGACCTGATGTAAACCTTGCCGTAAGTTTGGTAGGAAGGTACCAAAGTAATCCCGGCATGGAACACTGGACAGCGGTCAAGAATATCCTGAAGTACCTGAAAAGGACTAAGGATATGTTTCTCGTTTATGGAGGTGACGAAGAGCTCGTCGTAAAGGGTTACGTCGACGCTAGCTTCGACACAGATCTGGATGACTCGAAGTCACAGACTGGATACGTGTATATTTTGAATGGAGGAGCAGTAAGCTGGTGCAGTTGCAAGCAAAGCGTCGTGGCGGGATCTACATGTGAAGCGGAGTACATGGCAGCCTCGGAGGCAGCACAGGAAGCAGTCTGGATGAAGGAGTTCATTACCGACCTAGGGGTGATTCCCAATGCGTCGGGCCCGATGACTCTCTTCTGTGACAACACTGGAGCTATTGCCCTTGCGAAGGAGCCCAGGTTTCACAGGAAGACCAGGCATATCAAGCGTCGCTTCAACTCCATTCGTGAAAGTGTTCAAAATGGAGACATAGATATTTGTAAAGTACATACGGACCTGAATGTAGCAGATCCGTTGACTAAACCTCTCCCTAGGGCAAAACATGATCAACACCAGGACGCAATGGGTGTTCGATTCATCACAATGTAAATAGATTATTGACTCTAGTGCAAGTGGGAGACTGTTGGAAATATGCCATAGAGGCAATAATAAATGGTTATTATTATATTTCTTTGTTCATGGTAATTGTCTATTGTTCATGCTATAATTGTATTGTCCGGAAATCGTAATACATGTGTGAATAAATAGACCACAACGTGTCCCTAGTAAGCCTCTAGTTGACTAGCTCGTTGATCAACAGATAGTCATGGTTTCCTGGCTATGGACATTGGATGTCATTGATAACGGGATCACATCATTAGGAGAATGATGTGATGGACAAGACCCAATCCTAAGCATAGCATAAAAGATCGTGTAGTTTGGTTTGCTAGAGCTTTTCCAATGTCAAGTATCTTTTCCTTAGACCATGAGATCGTGCAACTCCCGGATACCGTAGGAGTGCTTTGGGTGTGCCAAACGTCACAACGTAACTGGGTGACTATAAAGGTGCACTACGGGTATCTCCGAAAGTGTCTGTTGGGTTGGCACGGATCGAGACTGGGATTTGTCACTCCGTGTGACGGAGAGGTATCTCTGCGCCCACTCGGTAATGCATCATCATAATGAGCTCAATGTGACTAAGGCGTTAGTCACGGGATCATGCATTGCGGTACGAGTAAAGAGACTTGCCGGTAACGAGATTGAACAAGGTATTGGGATACCGACGATCGAATCTCGGGCAAGTAACATACCGATTGACAAAGGGAATTGCATACGGGATTGATTGAATCCTCGACACCGTGGTTCATCCGATGAGATCATCTTGGAACATGTGGGAGCCAACATGGGTATCCAGATCCCGCTGTTGGTTATTGACCGGAGAGGCGTCTCGGTCATGTCTGCATGTCTCCCGAACCCGTAGGGTCTACACACTTAAGGTTCGGTGACGCTAGGGTTGTAGAGATATATGTATGCGGAGACCCGAAAGTTGTTCGGAGTCCCGGATGAGATCCCGGACGTCACGAGAGGTTCCGGAATGGTCCGGAGGTGAAGAATTATATATAGGAAGTCCAGTTTCGGCTACTGGGAAAGTTTCGGGGGTTACCGGTATTGTACCGGGACCACCGGAAGGGTCCCGGGGGTCCACCGGGTGGGGCCACCTATCCCAGAGGGCCCCGTGGGCTGAAAGTGGAAGGGAACCAGCCCTTAGTGGGCTGGGGCGCCCACCTTGGGCCTTCCCCCCATGCGCCTAGGGTTGGGAACCCTAGGGGGGAGTTCCCCCTTGCCTTGGGGGGCAAGGCAACCCCTTCCCCCCTTGTGGCCGCCGCCCCCCCTTTGGATCTCATCTCTAGGGCCGGCGCCCCCCCAGGGGGCCTATATAAAGGGGGGGGGAGGGAGGGCAGAAAACTACAGCCTTGGGCGCCTCCGTCCTCCCCTGCAACACCTCTCTCTCTCTCGCAGAAGCTCGGCGAAGCCCTGCAGGAGACCCGCTACATCCACCACCACGCCGTCATGCTGCTGGATCTCCATCAACCTCTCCTTCCCCCTTGCTGGATCAAGAAGGAGGAGACGTCGCTGCACCGTACGTGTGTTGAACGCGGAGGTGCCGTCCGTTCGGCACTCGGTCATCGGTGATTTGGATCACGGCGAGTACGACTCCGTCATCCACGTTCATTGGAACGCTTCCGCTCGCGATCTACAAGGGTATGTAGATGCACTCCTTTCCCCTCGTTGCTAGTAGACTCCATAGATGCATCTTGGTGAGCGTAGGAAAATTTTAAAATTATGCTACGATTCCCAACAAATACTCCCTCCGTTCCAAAATATAGTGCTTCCTCTATTCCCGTGCTTCAACTTTGACCATAAATTTAACCAACGAGACCGACTGTGGCGGGAACAAAAGTTATACCAATGAATTCGTGTTCAAAAGAAGCTTTCAATTATATAATTTTTTCTCCTGCCGCAGTCGGTCTCGTAGGTTAAATTTATGGTCAAAATCGGACCTCGGAAAGCGCGGGCGCACTATATTTTGAAATGGAGGAAGTATCTTTTCCTACAAAGCTAGTCAAACTATACAAAGTTTAACTTTGACCAAATATTATATGCAAACTAAAAAGAAACGGAGGAAGTACCTCTCAGTGCGGCCTTTGGAGAGGCGTTCGTCTCTTTTCTCTAAGACTACCCACAATGGGAGTAACATAAGTAGTAACATCACACATATCTAGATAAAATAGATGATGTGACAAGCAATAAGTGAAGAAAGAGAGTCATGTAGTAACATAGCTAGTTACTACTAGTATGAGTAACATCACACATATCAAGACAAGATGAGTCTATAGCATAATAAATAAAGTGTTGCATGTTACCACACATATGTTACTCCCCACTATAGAGGTAGTAACATAGAGTAGTAACATGGGCATGTTACTACTCTATGTTACTACCCATTGTGGCTAGTCTAAGTTGCCGCTCTCGCTCATGGACTTCCACCCTTCCCAATCCCAACGCCGCTCTAAATTCTCTGCTGCAGTCCGCGCCGTGCTCTAGAGGCTGGAGCTGCCGGCTTCACCGCGGACAGTCAGTCTTCTCCACCGCCCGCACTCTTCCCATCTCCACCCTTAAATTTTGGGTACACGCCACCATCTTGGTCCGCCCTTACACAATGTGCAAAGTTGAATCAGGTGCCGTTTTCATTACTGGTTATGACTGAACGCATTTGGAGCTTTTTTTTGTTCTGCTTCATTGTTGGGAATATGATACAAGCTAAAAGAGCGGCGATGATGATCTCACAGAAAACTCGAAAAAGAATAGAAGAATCAGGACCGATGGATGAGAGACACTTGATTCCTTGGTTTCAGGTCTGCCGACAGTTCATATTTACGATAAGGGACACCCCCCCTCAACCGGAACCTAGTGAAGCTATGTCAGTAGAACTTCTATGCTGCAAGCGGCGCCTCCCTATGCTTTCACGGGTCTAACCCCTATGGCCACCAACGATGGTGTTGCAAGCTGTCGGATGCCACTCTGAGACTGTTGCAAGCGACGCCCCAACCCCGGCGAGCTCAGGACGGTGTGCTGCAAAGGCCTTGTTGCAAACCTCAGACCGCAACGTGCGTCATGTTGCAAACCTCCAAGTGCAACATGGCTCATATGCAAATAACGCATGTTGTAAATCTCCGAGCGCAACATGGGACATGTTGCAAACCTTTGAGTGCAACATGGATCCTGTTGCAAACACTCATCAGCTGGTAGACATGGCACATATCCAATAGTTGTCGGTCACTAGATCCAACGGCTTGTTGCTCGTCTGATCTTTGCAAAATACCAGTCAGCCAACGCGTAGCACAATTCATCACTACTGAAATTGATGGGTTTAGCGAGTGTGTTTTATCGATGATGCGTGCTACATGTCGGACGATTAAAGTGTGGATCGAATCGGCCACCTCCAGAGCCGTTGGATCCTGCGTGGACAGGTGCCCAATCTAGACGTGTTATTCATTCACTGCGACCCGCTGGGTTTGCAACATGCTCCATGTTGCACTCGCCGGTTGCAACATGACCCAAGTTGCGTTTGGGAAACACATTTGTGCTCGTTCATCACCTTATTATCTGAACCCCTTTTGCAACATGAGCCATGTTGCGCACGCCAATTGCAACATGACCCATGTCGCGCTGTGTACAGAATGTTTGCAACACCGGCACGACCATCGGCCAGTGGAACGGAGTAGGACCTTGCAACACTAGATTCCACTCTAGCATCTCTGAGCAACTTCCATGCAGCAGCAATCTGCTGAAGCAGCCTCCGGCGACGCTCTCTAAAGTGACCACGTGTCACCTAGCTTGCAACACCGACAACCATTTTCTTTTCCAGCAGTGGCATCTGCAAGACTGGTTTGTTGGTGGAGCTTGCAGCACCATGCTAGAACATGCTATAGAGGTGGTGTTCGATGGTGGTACGCGATACGAACATGTGCATCAATCGTGTTAATCGAGCAAATGGAAATAGGGGAATAACAAAACTGCTGGATGAGAGCTCTCGCATGAAAATAACGCGCGAAGGAGATAAACAGTGGTGGGCCCACATGAACAAGTGTCGCGCGCGAGGCAGAGGATGACGCGACCGAAGTCGATCTTTTGAATGTTAGTGTTTCCCTATTTTCTCGAGCACTCAGCAAAAGCCCCCCTTTCTTGAGTGCGCCAGAAAAAAGGCTTGGTATACTGGTGTGGTTTGACTAGTGTGACACTCGTCGAAGAAAAAATAACCTGCATAGATTTTGCAACATGTACATTTCAACCATGGCTAATAGTAGCTAGACCAACGGCAGAACCGGTTTTGTCCACTGTTTAATTTTTTTTAAACAATGGGATGCATGTGTGCATTTGGATTCTCAAGATCAAACTTTTAAATTTGGGGACTTTTAGTACCTAAATATGATTTTGTTTTGCTTGAATTTATAGCCCATTTTTTTATATACTTGTAGTTCAAATTGGAAAGTATTCGGCAAATGTCTAGAAATACAATTAATGTCTTAGAAGTAGCAAATGGTTCCAAAAAATGCCAAATTTTGGTGTTAGAAATGTAATGTAATATGTTACGTGTGGAAAAGGCTAGAGAAGCTTTAGATTCAAAAATTTGAAGGTACGACAAAGGTACCTTAACTTGGTATTTAAGAAAATAGAAATGAAAATTGGCGAAATGACAGGTTCTTCATCATTTGACCTTGAAGCCTCCTTTGATTCAAAGGATTTCCAAGGCAATTTTGGAGGATTGGAATTCTTAGGAGTTTTTCTATTTTGGTTATTTGATTCATAGCATTGAATCCTATATGAATTTTTAGGAGCTCCGGCCTCTTTGAAAGAATCCTTTGCTTTTCTTGTGATGCAACTAAACAAATCAAAATCCTA
This sequence comes from Triticum aestivum, assembly GCF_018294505.1. NCBI lineage: Eukaryota > Viridiplantae > Streptophyta > Magnoliopsida > Poales > Poaceae > Triticum > Triticum aestivum. The sequence continues at coordinate 398,714,649 of NC_057808.1, forward strand.
TAGGATTGAAGATGAGCATTACATTTCAACCTACATTTTTTCTATTCTTGCGGTTTCAGAATCCCTAAAATATTTTCAACACTCACCATTATATTCTCCATGTTAAAATTTGGCATTTTCAGGGTTCGTTTTGCTATTTTGAAGTCGTTAATGGATTTCTAGGTATTTAATAGATATAATTCAAATTTAAACTACAAACATGAAATAATGAAAACAATGGGTTGAAAAATTATATTTAGGTTCTTGATTCTAAGTTTAGGAATTATAAAACAAAAGGAAATTTCAAACATTTGTGTGGGAAGACTTGGACCACGAGCATGGAGCTTATTGCCATTTTAATTAATGCAAACGAAGTTTGAAAAGTATGAACTTGGCATGGTGTCATGATATAACCTCAATAAACTATAAACATTTGAGAAGGTTTCACAAAATTCAGGATGCATGCTGCTTAGAAACTGAAGCATCTTCAAGGAAGAATCATGGTTTTGAAAGGGAACATGACAGATTTGGAGGCGAAGCGACATTCACTTCATCGTTTGAACATGAAACTTTTTGTACACTCAACATATGACATTCACTACATTGCTAAGAGATTGAAAGCAGTAGATGTCTTAAGTTAACCAACAACATGATGTGAACTAATGGCTGAACATTTTTTGACACACCAACATCCATGATCTACCAGTAGAATTAATGTGATGATATTGGTAGAAATTCGCAAAAACACTTCAGAACCCACATGTTCCCATAGATCAGATAGCCTACACCCATGTTGACAATGTCACTACACCAAGTTTAAATCACCTTTAGTCCCAAATTCCCTAGAACATGAGGTGCAAAAATAAAAAGGGATGGGGTGCTCCAGGTAATCATCCTTAGTCCCCTCCATTGTGCTAGCTAGCAGGCCTATAGGATAGTCAACAATACAATTTTGGCCCAAACAAGGGAAAACCTGAATACCTAGCTTGGTTTAGGATGAAGACTAGTCAAATGCGTAAAGCCAATAACTCAACCATCAACCATTGCGAAAACATGGGTTGGATCTCCTAGAACAAACCAAGAATCGCTACAACACCTTCATATAAATGCTGACACAACTCTAGTCACAAATCAATGGAGCCGAGGGGAAAGGGCAGAGAAAAGTAGTTTCTAGAAACAACATTTGTTTCTACAAATGGAGTGAATACGAATGCACTTGTTTATCGTTATTCCAAAATGCTTAAACGCCAAAAGGAGCTCGGACATCAGCCACTCCCAAAACCTGAAGTTCAAGTTCTGCTACAAACAATTGGAGCAAAACAGGACATGCCAACCCATTTGTATCACTGTATACACATAATTACATGACAAAAAAGTAAACCGATAGAACAAACACAAAGAGAGCATGTTGCTATTACAATTCGGCAACAAATAACAAAGTTCTAGATCGATGTGAAAGAGTGATCGGCCATGTATTTGTTTGAACAGAGAAATGAGAACATACCTACGCTTGTAGTAATTCTAGGTCTGAGGAGACCAGTAGGGATAGATAATATATGCATAACTTCCTGCGTACGGGGAAGCTCTTCTAGGAGTGTTCTCTATTGGTAGTGCCTCCCTGGCCGCCCCTGCCCTCGTAGGCACGTGAGATCTGGGTGTAGACACATGGTAGTTACCGCCTTGGTGGCTTGGATTACGTGTGTGGGGGGGGGGGGGGGGGGAGACTGGTAACTTGGTGGAGCTAGCAGTCTCGCCTTGTGTGTTCTCCCTTCTCCTTTCAAAGTGGCGACGCCACTTGTAACAGTTACATAATCCATGTCGATTCATAATGTCATTGTTTCTCACCCACTCCTCATGGTATTTGGGGTTGTAAGGAACAACTTTTCCGAAATACAAGAAAATACATACACCCAGATATCCTTACCATATGGACATAGATGAAACCGAAAATAGTGCACAATCCTAAATCATCCAGGGAAGAGTAAGACAACAGATTAAAACAAGTTAAAGATGCCATCTCAAGGAGTCAAAGGCAAAAAACACTTGATCTATATACCAATACAAAAAGAGCGAGTTACGGAGATTCAACAAATCTCACTCGTTCACTATCCAACCCAGACCAATGGTCTCGGTCGCTCCAATATTTAGTGTTAAACATGTTTAGCACTAAATATGTTAGCACCCTTCTCTAATTAATATGATATGCCTAATATGAACGTGAGCATTAACCAAGAAACTTTATCCTACCTAATATTAACATACTATTTATATCTTGCATAATACTAATCTGCAATACAATTAATATTGTGCCAAATATTGCACAATTACTATTATGATAAGAGCATACACAATCGGGCCCCTCAAATTAACCTTCCCCAAACCTCTGGGCGGATAACTCGGTCACTGCCCGGTCGATTACAACAGATTAAAACAAGTTGAAGCTCCCATCTCAAGGAGTCAAGTTAAAGCACATGTAAATCTTTACGGGAGCCATTTCAAAATACTTCGGCGAAAGATATACTTAATCAGATAGGAAGCACATTGCCATTACCTCCGTACACCTTATTTTTGACATCAGGGTATGAATCAGGAAGAATCCAGCGGACATTAGGCAACTCTGAATTAATGATTTAGTGGCATGAGTTTAAAACCAGAAAATTTGAAGTCACTTACATAAAAAGATCGCATACAAATAATTTCATGTAATGTCCAATACCATTGAGTTTTTTGGCGATTTCCTCGGATACTAGAGCTCCAAAAGCAAAATAATGCTGAGTTGACACAGAGTAGATCTTCATCCTAGCTTCGTCTTCACTGGAACATATGACAGATTTGAGATACGTTCATACAAATATGTTATAAATAGTACATTAATTACTGAAACACATTGTATAATATTTGAGACAACCAAAACATCAAGGAGAACTCCGTTCCTGTCCTCGAAAGAATGTGCCGCTATGGTAGCGAGAGACAAACAAAAATATCACAAAATGGTAAAACTGCAACAGATGTCTAATGAAATCTAATAGTAAGCATGATCCTCAAGTAAGAATCACCATCAGCATAAATGACAAAGGTGAGTCTTGAATGAACATGTATACAAAGCATCGTATAAATGACAAAATGACACAAAACAGGTAACATACATATTTTATACTTCTCCAATCCCGATCTGTCATGAGGGCATCTCCAACGCTGACCGGCAAACTGCCTGCATCCGTCCGGACCGCGCTGTCCGGACCACGGAAGCCATCCAATGTGATTTTGTATCAGTCTGCGGCACAATTCGGACGTACTTTCTCCCGCAAAACGGAGACAAGCGCAGGGGGGGGGGGGGGGGGGTTGGAGGAGGCTGGACATCCTCATGACAAACCAAAAGTCGCCACACCCACCTCTTCGTCCCTCTTCGTCCGAATGGCGGAAGATTAGTATTTGGGTATTTGGCGGAAGCTTTGCAAATAAAGTTGGGCATTTGGCAGAAGGTTACTTCCTGCCATATGATTAGCATTAGGGAAGGTGATTAGTATTTGGGCATTTGGCGGAAGCTTTGCAAATATATTTGGGCATTTGGCGGACGGTTATTTCTTGCCATATGATTAGCATTTGACAAGATGATTAGTTTTCTATTAAGGTTCTTTATCACACGTTGGCGGAATGATGGAAGCTTTGTAAATAGATTTGGCCTTTTGGGTTTGAAAATGACCAAGCCCATTTGGCGGAAGGAAGCTAGTTCAGTGGCGGAAGTAGCTAGCTTTGGCGGAAACTACACTGGCACATGGATTAATAGTCTTCTGCCAAACAAAAAGCGACTAACCACAGTTTTTAAAAGGGAACCATGGTTATTTGGCGGTTAAATTTAACAGAGATGGACATACATTGACAGCTACGGTTGGATGGCGGCCTCCCGTATCCGTATCCACAGACCTTGTCCCCCTGCCCGCGGTCAGATGAGGAAGAAAAATTGCAGGTTGCCGTTGGAGATGCCCTGACCCGGCCCTATGTATCAATGCAGTATGCTGATCATGGGCACCAAACTGGTGCTGCTACGTAAGGAAGCGAGTCACACACGGGAAAAGGGAATAGAACTTGGCTTCGGCTTTCTTCCTCTTCCGGCTATTTCCTTCCCACGTATCAGACGAGAGTATCTCATCCTCCTCCTTGCTGCTGCTGCTGCTTCTTCTTTCTACCCCGAATTCTGTGCTCTTCCCATCGTAAACTCTTATCTCTTTACAATCTCTAGGGAGTAGTGAGAGCTATATCCCGTACCCATGTACTGTATTGAGAGAAGTAGGTTCGTAACATGATCCATAACCCATCAAGGGTGAGGCGGGGCATACCTTCCGACGACCTGAGCGAGGGTCTTGATGTAACCGTCGATGATCTCGTCGCGGGGCCCGTGAGTCGTCTCTGACTGCTCATGACTGAACATGTGGAGTTTAATTTTGGTCTGCTTCAGTGTTGGGAATATGCTGCGAGAACATGCGATGGTGATCTCACAGAAAGCTTGAAAAGGAAAAGAAGAATCAAGACTGATGGAGGAGAGACACTTGATTCCTTGTTGGTTTCAGGTCTGCCGGTGCCGACACTTGATTTTTCTAGTAATGTTCTGTTACAGCTCCATTCGAGCACTCATAATTGTGTTCAATCATGTTTTCTTAAATAGGGGAGTTACTTCAGGATGTCAATTCGGACCAAGAACCGATTCACAGCCCGAGAAGTATGGAGTGAACTCAGTAAAGAAGTGACTTCAGAATCTTCTAGAAATGTCGTCTCCCCTGCTTTGTCTGATGGGTGACATACTCATGGCATATAAGATATTATTAATTAGTTTTACCATATTTATCTTACTTTAATAACACCGCATACAAATGATTAAAATTAATATCTTGTGTTCCCCGCGAAACAATAATAATATCTTGTGTAGGCATACGGTGTTATTTGAATGCTCAGGCATAGCCTTGTGATGTAGGCTGCAAGTCACAAGGTTTTTGACTTTCAGCAAGTGTGGTTAGAGCTTTCAATGATACTCTCTCCATCCTAAAATTATTGTCTTAGATTTGTCTAAATACGGATGTATCAAGACATGTTTTAGTATTAGGTACATCCATATCTAGACAAATCTAAGACAAGAATTTTGGGATAGAGGGAGTATATAAAAGAGGAGAAGGCCATGGTAGCTTGAACCTTGGTGCTGCTAGTCATTCTTCACTTATTTTACTTGTTTGCTTAAGATAGTTGCCAATTTGTAAGCATTCTATGTACTTCTCTTATGTCTCATTTATCGATCAAAGTGAGTCGCGACAGTGATGTTGCCACAGGTTTTTTTGTTCCCTTTCTAGATTTATGTATGGTTACAGTTTCTTTGCACTTCTCAATCTTTTATCCTAGTTAAAACAAGCTTCTTTTCTGCCCCTACCAAGAATACTCATATTACTTCAATGTTGAAGCTAGTGCATTTTCCCAATTTAAAGAAGTTCTATTTATCTGTTTCAGACGTAAATGTGAAAAGTAACAGGACTTATGATCTTTTACTGACCCTAGAGGTTATGTACAGTGGGATTGCTTAGTTCCCCCTCACAACTTCCTCTTCTCTTCTCCTGCAATTGTGTACACCAAAGAATCTTTGTTTGGCCATCCTGTCATGTTTAACAGTTTAAGCATACATGTTTCCTCCGCCTTTGTCAACAAACCATGTTCTAATGGTTGTGGTGATATTTGTTGGAGAATCAACAACTAGTGTTCACTAAGGACCAAAGGCCATTACATATACATGTGTGGTCAAGTGCAGGAAACCCCTCATACAATGGGGATGTATCGAAAAGGGACTATACACATCTAACACCCCCCCTCAAACTCATGGTGGATCAACAACACTGAGTTTGGAGAGAAGAAAACCATGCTGCGCTCGAGTCTGTGCCTTCGTGAAGAAGTCCGCCAACTGTAACTCAGAGGGCACATACTGAAGAGTTAGAATCTGATCCTGCACAGCAGCACGCATAAAGTGGGCATCCACACCGATGTGCTTGGTGAACTCATGCTTCACCGGGTCACGCGCAATACTGATAGCACCGGTACTGTCTGACAGTAAGGGAGTCGAGGTAGTAGTAGACACACCAAAATCCTCAAGTAACCACCGTAAACAGATCACCTCAGTCGTCAACATAGCCATGGCTCGCAACTCAGCCTCTGTACTCGAGCGAGAAACTGCAGTCTGTTTCTTTGTCTTCCAGGCAATAAGAGAGCCACCAAGAAAGACACAGCAAGCAGACAACGAGCGTCGATCAGAGGGATCACTAGCCCAGGTGGCATCAGAGTAGGCCTGGAGCTCAAGAGAGCTGGAGCGGGGAAAGAAAAGGCGCTGAGAGATCGTGCCACGAAGATATCGTAGAACATGGAGGAGATGACTATAGTGGACAGAGGTGGGGGCTGAAACAAACTGACTCAGGATGTGGACATGATAGGAGATGCCGGGGCGCGTAACAACAAGGTAGACAAGGCTGCCAACGAGGTGACGATAGCGAGTGGGATTAGGAAGAGGTTCACCATCAGAGGCACGAAGCTGAACGTACTGTGCGCTCATCACCAAGAGCATCACGAGCAAGAAGATCCTGAATATATTTTTCTTGGGAGATGTAGAAGCCATCAGAGGGCGAGGTGATCTCAATCCCAAGAAAATAGCGAAGTGGGCCAAGATCAGTCATGAGGAACTGGTCGTGAAGGCGAGGCTTAACAAAGGCAATGTAGTCAGAGTCGTCACCAGTGATGATCATGTCATCAACATAGAGGAGGAGAAGAGTCCGGCCACGAGGAGACGTGTGAACAAAAAACGCGGGATCATGATCACTGGGCAAGAAACCAGCGGCAGTCACCACAGATGCGAAGCGCTCAAACCAGGCGCGAGGGGCCTGTTTAAGACCATAGAGGGAGCGGCAAAGTCTACAGTGAAGGAAATATGCCCTAGAGGCAATAATAAAGTTATTATTTTATTTCCTTATTTCATGATAAATGTTTATTATTCATGCTAGAATTGTATTAACCGGAAACTTAGTACATGTGTGAATACATAGACAAACAGAGTGTCCCTAATATGCCTCTACTTGACTAGCTCGTTAATCAAAGATGGTTAAGTTTCCTAGCCATAGACATGTGTTGTCATTTGATGAACGGGATCACATCATTAGAGAATGATGTGATGGACAAGACCCATTCGTTAGGTTAGCATTATGATCGTTTCAGTTTTCATTGCTACTGCTTTCTTCATGACTTATACATGTTCCTCTGACTATGAGATTATGCAACTCCCGAATACCGGAGGAACACTTTGTGTGCTATCAAACGTCACAACGTAACTGGGTGATTATAAAGATGCTCTACAGGTGTCTCCGAAGTTGTTTGTTGAGTTGGCATATATCGAGATTAGGATTTGTCATTCCATGTATAGGAGAGGTATCTCTGGGCCCTCTCGGTAATGCACATCATTATAAGACTTGCAAGCATTGTGACTAATGAGTTAGTAGCGGAATGATGCATTATGGAACGAGTAAAGAGACTTGCCAGTAATGAGATTGAACTAGGTATGAGGATACCGACGATCGAATCTCGGGCAAGTAACATACCAATGACAAAGGGAACAACGTATGTTGTTATGCGGTTTGACCGATAAAGATCTTCGTAGAATATGTAGGAGCCAATATGAGCATCGAGGTTCCGCTATTGGTTATTGACCGAAGATGTGTCTCGGTCATGTCTACATAGTTGTCGAACTAGTAGGGTCCGCACGCTTAACGTTCGATGACGATTTGTATTATGAGTTATGTGATTTGATGTACCGAAGGTTGTTCGGAGTCACGGCTGAGATCACGGACATGACGAGGAGTCTCAAAATGGTCGAGATGTAAAGATTGATATATCGGAAGGCTATATTCGGATATCGGAAAGGTTCCGAGTGATTCGGGTATTTTTCAGAGTATCGGAGAGTTACGGGAATTCGCCGGGAGAAGTAATGGGCCTTATTGGGCTTTAGTGGAGAGAGGGGAGAAGGGCCAAGAGGTGGCGCGCGCCTCCCCCTCCTGCCCAAACCGAATTGGACAAGGGGTGGGGCGCCCCCCCTTTTCCTTCTCCCTCTCCCTCTCTTTCCTTCTCTCCTACTCCGAGTAGGAAAGAGAAGGGGAATCCTACTTGGACTAGGGAGTCCTAGTAGGATTCTGCACACCTGGCGCGCCCCCCTTGGGCCGGCCACCTCTTCCCTCCCCTCCTTTATATACGTGGCCAGGGGGCACCCCAAAAGCACTCAAGATTTGTCTTAGCCGTGTGCGGTGCCTCCTCCACAGTTACACACCTCGGTCATATCGTCGTAGTGCTTAGGCGAAGCCCTAGACCGGTAACTTCATCATCAGCGTCGCCACGCCGTCGTGCTGACGGAACTCTCCCTCGACCTCAACTGGATCAAGAGTACGAGGGACATCATCGAGCTGAACGTGTGCTGAACACGGAGGTGCCGTACGTTCGGTGCTAGGATCGGTCGGATCGTGAAGGCGTACGACTACATCAACCGCGTTGATATAACTCTTCCGCTTTCGGTCTACGAGGGTACGTAGACACACTCTCCCCGCTTGTTGCTATGCATCTCCTAGATAGTGTTGGGGAACGCAGGAATTTCAAAAAAATTCCTACGCACACGTAAGATCTATCATGGTGATGCATAGCAACGAGAGGGGAGAAAGTAGTCCACGTACCCTTGTAGACCGTAAGCGGAAGCGTTATGACAACGCGGTTGATGTAGTCGTACATCTTCACGATCCGACCGATCCTAGTACCGAAAGTACAGCACCTCCGCGATCTGCACACGTTCAGCTCGGTGACGTCCCACAAACTCTCGATCCAGCTGAGTTCGAGGGAGAGCTTCGTCAGCACGACGGCGTGATGACGGTGATGATGAAGCTACCGGCGCAGGGCTTCGCCTAAGCACTACGACGATATGACCGAGGTGGATTATGGTGGAGGGGGCACCGCACACGGCTAAGACAATGATCAACTTGTGTGTCTATGGGGTGCCCCCTCCCCCGTATATAAAGGAGTGGAGGAGGGGGAGGGCCGGCCCTCTCTATGGCGCGCCCAATGGGAGTCCTACTCCCACCGGGAGTAGGATTCCCCCCCTTCCAAGTAGGAGTAGGAGAGGAAGGAAGGAGGAGAGAGGGAGGAAGGAAAGGGGGGCCTGGCCCCCTCCTAGGCCGCCTCCTCCTCTCTCCCACTAAGGCCCACTATGGCCCATACACTCCCCGAGGGGTTCCGGTAACCTCCCGGTACTCCGGTAAATGCCCGAACTCACCCGGAACCATTCCGATGTCCAAACATAGCCATCCAATATATCGATCTTTATGTCTCAAACATTTCGAGACTCCTCGTCATGTCCGTGATCACATCCAGGACTCCGAACAACCTTCGGTACATCAAAACACATAAACTCATAATACCGATCGTCACAGAATGTTAACCGTGCGGACCCTACGGGTTCGAGAACTATGTAGACATGACCAAGACTCATCTCCGGTCAATAACCAATAGCGGAACCTGGATGCTCATATTGGTTCCTACATATTCTACGAAGATCTTTATCGGTCAAACCGCATAACAACATACGTTGTTCCCTTTGTCATCGGTATGTTACTTGCCTAAGATTCGATCATCGGTATCTCAATACCTAGTTCAATCTCGTTACCGGCAAGTCTCTTTACTCGTTCCATAATGCATCACCCCGCAACTAACTTATTAGTCACATTGCTTGCAAGGCTTATAGTGATGTGCATTACCGAGAGGGCCCAGAGATACCTCTCTGACAATCAGAGTGACAAATCCTAATCTCGATCTATGCCAACTCAACAAACACCATCAGAGACACATGTAGAGCACCTTTATAATCACCCAATTACATTGTGACGTTTGGTAGCACACTAAGTGTTCCTCCGGTATTCGGGAGTTGCATAATCTCATAGTCATAGGAACATATATAAGTCATGAAGAAAGCAATAGCAAATAAACTAAAGGATCAAGTGCTAGGCTAACGGAATGGGTCAAGTCAATCACATCATCCTCCAATGATGTGATCCCGTTAATCAAATGACAACTCATGTCTATTGCTAGGAAACTTAACCATCTTTGATTCAACGAGCTAGTCAAGTGGAGGCATACTAGTGACACTCTGTTTGTCTATGTATTCACACATGTACTAAGTTTCCGGTTAATACAATTCTAGCATGAATAATAAACATTTACCATGATATATGGAAATATAAATAACAACTTTATTATTGCCTCTAGGGCATATTTCCTTCAGTCTCCCACTTGCACTAGAGTCAATAATCTAGATTACACAATAATGATTCTAACACCCATGGAGTCTTGGTGCTCATCATGTTTTGCTCGTGAGAGAGGCGTAGTCAAAGGGTCTGCAACATTCAGATCCGTATGTATCTTGCAAATCTCTATGTCTCCCTCCTTGACTTGATCGCGGATGGAATATTAGCATCTCTTGATGTGCTTGCTTCTCTTGTGAAATCTGGATTCCTTTGCCAAGGCAATTGCACTAGTATTGTCACAAAAGATTTTCATTGGACCCGATGCACCAGGTATGACACCTTGATCAGATATGAACTCCTTCATCTAGACTCCTTCATTTGCTGCTTCCGAAGCAGCTATGTACTCCGCTTCACACGTAGACCCCGCCACGACGCTTTGCTTAGAACTGCACCAACTGATAGCTCCACTGTTCAATATAAACACGTATCCGGTTTGTGACTTAGAGTCATCCGGATGAGTGTCAAAGCTTGCATCGACGTAACCATTTACGACGAGCTCTTTGTCACCTCCATAAACGAGAAACATATCCTTAGTCCTTTTCAGGTATTTCAGGATGTTCTTGACCGCTGTCCAGTGATCCACTCCTGGATTACTTTGGTACCTCCCTGCTAAACTAATAGCAAGGCACATATCAGGTCTGGTACACAGCATTGCATACATGATAGAACCTATGGTTGAAGCATAGGGAATGATTTTCATTTTCTCTCTATCTTCTACAGTGGTCGGGCATTGAGTCTGACTCAACTTCACACCTTGTAACACAGGCAAGAACCCTTTCTTTGCTTGATCCATTTTGAACTTTTTCAAAACTTTATCAAGGTATGTGCTTTGTGAAAGTCCGATTAAGCATCTTGATCTATCTCTCTATAGATCTTGATGCCCAATATATAAGCAGCTTCACCGAGGTCTTTCATTGAAAAACTCTTGTTCAAGTATCCTTTTATGCTATCCAGAAATTCTATATCATTTCCAATCAACAATATGTCATCCACATATAATATTAGAAATGCTACAGAGCTCCCAATCACTTTCTTGTAAATACATGCTTCTCTGAAAGTCTGTATAAAACCATAATCTTTGATCACACTATCAAAACGTTTATTCCAACTCCGAGATGCTTGCACCAGTCCATAAATGGATCGCTGGAGCTTGCACACTTTGTTAGCATCCTTTGGATTGATAAAACCTTCAGGTTGCATCATATACAACTCTTCTTCCAGAAATCCATTCAGGAATGCAGTCTTTACATCCATTTGCCAAATTTCATAATCATAAAATGCAGCAATTGCTAACATGATTCAGACGGACTTAAGCATCGCTATGGGTGGGAAAGTCTCATCGTAGTCAACTCCTTGAACTTGTCGAAAACCTTTCACAACAAGTCGAGCTTTGTAGACAGTAACATTACCGTCAGCGTCAGTCTTCTTCTTGAAGATCCATTTATTCTCGATGGCTTGCCGATCATCGGGTAAGTCAACCAAAGTCCACACTTTGTTCTCATAGATGGATCCCATCTCAGATTTCATGGCCTCAAGCCATTTTGCGGAATCTGGGCTCATCATCGCTTCCTCATAGTTCGTAGGTTCGTCATGGTCAAGTAACATGACCTCCAGAACTGGATTACCGTACCACTCTGGTGCGGATCTTACTCTGGTTGACCTATGAGGTTCAGTAGTAACTTGATATGAAGTTATATGATCATCATCATTAGCTTCCTCACTAATTGGTGTAGGAGTCACAGGAACTGATTTCTGTGATGAACTACTTTCCAATAAGGGAGCAGGTACACTTACCTCATCAAGTTCTACTTTCCTCCCACTCACTTCTTTTGAGAGAAACTCCTTCTCTAGAAAGGATCCATTCTTAGCAACGAATGTCTTGCCTTCGGATCTGTGATAGAAGGTGTACCCAACAGTCTCCTTTGGGTATCCTATGAAGACCCATTTCTCCGATTTGGGTTCGAGCTTATCAGGTTGAAGCTTTTTCACATAAGCATCGCAGCCCCAAACTTTAAGAAACGACAACTTGGGTTTCTTGCCAAACCACAGTTCATAAGGTGTCGTCTCAACGGATTTAGATGGTGCCCTATTTAACGTGAATGCAACCATCTCTAAAGCATAACCCCAAAACGATAGCGGTAAATCAGTAAGAGACATCATAGATCGCACCATATCTAATAAAGTGCGGTTACAATGTTCGGACACACCATTACGTTGTGGTGTTCCGGGTGGCGTGATTTGCGAAACTATTCCGCATTGTTTCAAATGAAGACTAAACTCGTAACTCAAATATTCTCCTCCACGATCAGGTCGTAGAAACTTTATTTTCTTGCTACGATGATTTTCCACTTCACTCTGAAATTCTTTGAACTTTTCAAATGTTTCAGACTTATGTTTCATCAAGTAGATATACCCATATATGCTCAAATCATCTGTGAAGGTGAGAAAATAACAATACCCGCCGCGAGCCTCAATATTCATCGGACCACATACATCAGTATGTATGATTTCCAACCAATCTGTTGCTCGCTCCATTGTTCCGGAGAACGGAGTTTTAGTCATCTTGCCCATCAGGCATGGTTCGCAAGTACCAAGTGATTCCAAAAGTCCATCAGAATGGAGTTTCTTCATGCGCTTTACACCAATATGACCCAAACGGCAGTGCCACAAATTAGTTGCACTATCATTATCAACTCTGCATCTTTTGGCTTCAATATTATGAATATGTGTGTCACTACTATCGAGATTCAACAAAATAGACCACTCTTCAAGGGTGCATGACCATAAAAGATATTACTCATATAAATAGAACAACCATTATTCTCAGATTTAAATGAATAATCATCTCGCATCAAACAAGCTCCAGATATAATGTTCATGCTCAACGCTGGCACCAAATAACAATTATTCAGGTCTAAAACTAATCCCGAAGGTAGATGTAGAGGTAGCGTGCCGACGGCGATCACATCGACTTTGGAACCATTTCCCACGCGCATCGTCACCTTGTCCTTAGGCAATCTTCGCTTAATCCGTAGTCCCTATTTCGAGTTGCAAATATTAGCAACAGAACCAGTATCAAATACCCAGGCACTACTGCGAGCATTAGTAAGGTACACATCAATACCATGTATATCACATATACCTTTGTTCACCTTGCCATCCTTCTTATCCGCCAAATACTTGGGGCAGTTCCGCTTCTAGTGACCAGTCCCTTTGTAGTAGAAGCACTCAGTCTCAGGCTTAGGTCCAGACTTGGCCTTCTACACTTGAGCAGCAACTTGCTTGCCGTTCTTCTTGAAGTTCCCCTTCTTCCCTTTACCCTTTTTTCTTGAAACTGGTTGTCTTGTTGACCATCAACACTTGATGCTCTTTCTTGATTTCTACCTCCGCAACCTTTAGCATTGCGAAGAGCTCGGGAATTGTCTTATCCATCCCTTGCATATTATAGTTCATCATGAAGCTCTTGTAGCTTGGTGGCAGTGATTGAAGAATTCTATCAATGACACTATCATCAGGAAGATTAACTCCCAGTTGAATCAAGTGATTGTTATACCTAGACATTTTGAGTATATGCTCACTGACAGAACTATTCTCCTCCATTTTGCAGCTGTAGAACTTATTGGAGACTTCATATCTCTCAATCCGGGCATTTGCTTGAAATATTAAGTTCAATTCCTGGAACATCTCATATGCTCCATGACGTTCAAAACATCGTTGAAGTCCCAGTTCTAAGCCGTAAAGCATGGCACACTGAACTATCGAGTAGCCATCAGCTTGTTGGGCAACGTAGTAATTTCAAAAAAATCCTACGCACACAAAGGATCATGGTGATGCATAGCAATGAGAGGGGAGAGTGTTGTCCACGTACCCTCGTAGACCGAAAGTGGAAGCGTTAGCACAACGCGGTTGATGTAGTCGTACGTCTTCACGATCAGACCGATCAAGTACCGAACGTACGGCACCTCGGAGTTCAACACACGTTCAGCTCGATGACGTCCCTCGAACTCTGATCCAACCGAGCTTTGAGGGAGAGTTCCGTCAGCATGACGGCGTGGTGACGATGATGATGTTCTACCAACGCAGGGCTTCACCTAAGCACTGCTACGATATTATCGAGGTGGACTATGGTGGAGGGGGGCACCGCACACGGTTAAGAGATCCAAGGGATCAATTGTTGTGTCTAGAGGTGCCCCCTGCCCCCGTATATAAAGGAGCAAGGGGGGAGAGGCGGCCGGCCAGGAGGAGGCGCGCCAGGGAGGAGTCCTACTCCCACTGGGAGTAGGACTCCCTCCTTTCCTAGTTGGAGTAGGAGAAGGGGGAAGGAGGAGGGAGAGAGGAAGGAAAGGGGGGCGCCGCCCCCCCTCCTTGTCCAATTCGGACAAGAGGGGGAGGGGGCGCGTGGCCTGCCCTGGCAGCCCCTCCTCTTCTCCACTAAGGCCCATCTTGGCCCATTAACCCCCCCCTAGGGGGGGTCCGGTAACCCCCGGTACTCCGGTAAAATCCCGATTTCACCCGGAACACTTTCGATATCCAAATATAGGCTTCCAATCATAACGTGAGATGGAGTAGCTTTCAATGGTGAACATCACTATGTTGATCATATCTACTATATGATTCACGCTCGACCTTTCGGTCTCAGTGTTCCGAGGCCATATCTGCATATGCTAGGCTCGTCAAGTTTAACCCGAGTATTCTGCGTGTGCAAAACTGGCTTGCACCCGTTGTATGTGAACGTAGAGCATATCACACCCAATCATCACGTGGTGTCTCGGCACAACAAACTTTCACAATGGTGCATACTCAGGGAGAACACTTGTACCTTGAAATTTAGTGAGAGATCATCTTATAATGCTAGCGCCGAACTAAGCAAAATAAGATGCATAAAGGATAAACATCACATGCAATCAATATAAGTGATATGATATGGCCATCATCATCTTGTGCCTTTGATCTCCATCTCCAAAGCACCGTCATGATCACCATCGTCACCGGCGCGACACCTTGATCTCCATCATAGCATCGTTGTCGTCTCGCCAAATATTGCTTGTACGACTATCGCTACCGCTTAGTGATAAAGTAAAGCAATTACATGGCGATTGCATTTCATACAATAAAGCGACAACCATATGGCTCCTGCCAGTTGCGGATAACTTTGTTACAAAACATGATCATCTCATACAATAAAATTTAGCATCATGTCTTGACCATATCACATCACAACATGCCCTGCAAAAACAAGTTAGACGTCCTCTAATTTGTTGTTGCAAGTTTTACGTGGCTGCTACGGGCTGAGCAAGAACCGTTCTTACCTACGCATCAAAACCACAACGATTCTTCGCTAAGTGTGCTGTTTTAACCTTCAACAAGGACCAGGCGTAGCCACACTCGATTCAAATAAAGTTGGAGAAACTGACACCCGCCAGCCACCTGTGTGCGAAGCACGTCGGTAGAACCAGTCTCGCGTATGCATACGCGTAATGTTGGTCCGGGCCGCTTCATCCAACAATACCGCAGAATCAAAGTATGACATGCTGGTAAGCAGTATGACTATTATCGCCCACAACTCATTTGTGTTCTATTCGTGCATATAACATCTATGCATAGACCTGGCTCGGATGCTACTGTTGGGGAACGCAGTAATTTCAAAAAAATTCCTATGCACACGCAAGATCTATCATGGTGATGCATAGCAACGAGAGGGGATAGTGTAGTCGACGTACCCTTGTAGACCGTAAGCGGAAGCTTTATGACAACGCGGTTGATGTAGTCGTACGTCTTCACGATCCGACTGATCCTAGTACCGAAAGTATGACACCTCCGTGATCTGCACACGTTCAGCTCGGTGACGTCCCACGAACTCTCTATCCAGCTGAGTGTCGAGGGAGAGCTTCATCAGCACGACGGCGTGATACAGTGATGATGAAGCTACCTGCGCAGGGCTTCGCCTAAGCACTACGACGATATGACCGAGGTGGATTATGGTGGAGGGGGGCACCGCACACGGCTGAGACAATGATCAACTTGTGTGTCTATGGGGTGCCCCCCTCCCCCGTATATAACGGAGTGGAGGAGGGGGAGGGCCGGCCCTCTCTATGGCGCGCCCTAGGGGAGTCCTACTCCCACCGGGAGTAGGATTCCCCCCTTCGAAGTAGGAGTAGGAGAGGAAGGAAGGAGGAGAGAGGGAGGAAGGAAAGGGGACCGGCCTACTACCTCTTGAGCTTGCATTGGTTTTTTCCTTGAAGAGGAAAGGATGATGCAGCAAAGTAGCATAAGTATTTCCGTCAGTTTTTGAGAACCAATGTATCAATCCAGTAGGAGGAGGTTACACACAAATCGCCTTATACCTGCACAAACAAATAAGAACCTTGCAACCAACGCGATAAAGGGGTTGTCAATCCCTTCACGGCCACTTGCAAAAGTGAGATCTGATAGAGATAATAAGAGAAATATTTTTGGTATTTTTATGCTAATAAGGCTGCGGTGGTGGAAATAGGGTTTTGTGGTGCTCCTGGATGTTTTCGGGGTACATGGGTATATATATAGGAGGAAGAAGTAGGTCGGTGGAGCTGCGAGGGGCCCACGAGGGTGGGGGGCACGCCTAGGGGGGCAGGCACGCCTCCCTGCCTCGTGGCCTTTTTGCTTCTTTCTTGACGTCCACTCCAAGTCCTCTGGATCACGTTTGTTCCAAAAATAACTCTCCCGAAGGTTTCATTCCGTTTGGACTCCGTTTGATATTCCTTTTCCGCGAAACACTGAAAAAGGCAAAAAAAACAACAATTTGCACTGGGCCTTCGGTTAATAGGTTAGTCCCAAAAATAATATAAAAGTGCTTAGTAAAGCCCATTAAACATCCAAAACAGATAATATAATAGCATGGAACAATAAAAAATTATAGATACGTTGGAGACGTATCAAGCATCCCCAAGCTTAATTCCTTCTCGTCCTCGAGTAGGTAAATGATAAAAAGAGAATTTTTGATGTGGAATGCTACCTAGCATATTTCTCAATGTAATTTCCTTTACTGTGGCATGAATGTTCAGATCCGAAAGATTCAAGACAAAAGTTTAATATTGACATGAAAATAATAATACTTCAAGCATACTAACAAAGCAATCATGTCTTCTCAAAATAACATGGCCAAAGAAAGTTATCCCTACAAATCATATAGTCTGGCTATGCTCTATCTTCATCACACAAAGTATTTAATCATGCACAACCCCGATGACAAGCCAAGCAATTGTTTCATACTTTTGATGTTCTCAAACTTTTTCAATCTTCACGCAATACATGAGCGTGAGCCATGGAAATAGCACTATATGTGGAATAGAATGGTTGTTGTGGAGAAGACAAAAAGGAGAAGATAGTCTCACATCAACTAGGCGTATCAACGGGCTATGGAGATGCCCATCAATAGATATCAATGTGAGTGATTAGGGATTGCCACGCAACGGATGCACTAGAGCTATAAGTGTATGAAAGCTCAACAAAAGAAACTAAGTGGGTGTGCATCCAACTCGCTTGATCATGAAGACCTAGGGCATTTTGAGGAAGCCCATCATTGGAATATACAAGCCAAGTTCTATAATGTAAAATTCCCACTAGTATATGAAAGTGACAACATAGGAGACTCTCTATCATGAAGATCATGGTGCTACTTTGAAGCACAAGTGTGGTAAAAGGATAGTAACATTGTCCCTTCTCTCTTTTTCTCTCATTTTTTTTCTTTTTTTTTCTTTTTTATTTGGGCCTTTTCTCTCTCTTTTTTATGGCCTCTTTTTTCTTTCTTTTTTTCTTTTCGTCCGGAGTCTCATCCCGACTTGTGGGGGAATCATAGTCTCCATCACCCTTTCCTCACTTGGGACAATGCTCTAATAATGATGATCATCACACTTTTATTTACTTACAACTCAATACTTAAAACAAAATTTGACTCTATGTGAATGCCTCCGGCGGTGCACCGGCATATGCAATGAATCAAGAGTGACATGTATGAAAGAATTATGAATGGTGGCTTTGCCACAAATACGATGTCAACTACATGATCATGCAAAGCAATATGACAATGATGAAGCATGTCATAATAAATGGAACGGTGGTAAGTTGCATGGCAATATATCTCGGAATGGCTATGGAAATGCCATAATAGGTAGGTATGGTGGCTGTTTTGAGGAAGGTATATGGTGGGTGTATGATACCGGCAAAAGGTGCGCGGTATTAGAGAGGCTAGCAATGGTGGAAGGGTGAGAGTGCGTATAATCCATGGACTCAACATTAGTCATAAAGAACTTATATACTTATTGCAAAAATCTATTAGTTATCGAAACAAAGTACTACGCGCATGCTCCTAGGGGATAGATTGGTAGGAAAAGACCATCGCTCGTCCCCGATCGCCACTCATAAGGAAGACAATCAATAAATAAATCATGCTCCGACTTCATCACATAATGGTTCACATGCTACGGGAATCACAAACTTTAGAACAAGTATTTGTAAAATTCACAACTACTCAACTAGCATGACTCTAATATCACCATCTTCATATCTCAAAACAATTATCAAGTATCAAACTTCTCATAGTATTCAATGCACTTTATATGATAGTTTTTATTATACCCATCTTGGATGTTCATCATATTAGGACTAATTTTATAGCCAAAGCAAACTACCATGCTGTTATAAAAGAATATAAAAATAATATAAGTGAAGCATGAGAGATCAATAATTTCTATAAAATAAAACCACCACCGTGCTCTAAAAGATATAAGTGAAGCACTAGAGCAAGATTATCTAGCTCGAAAGATATAAGTGAAGCACATAGAGTATTCTAATGAATTCCGATTCATGTGTGTCTCTCCCAAAAGGTGTGTACAGCAAGGATTATTGTGGTAAAATAAAAATCAAAGACTCAAATCATACAAGACTCTCCAAGCAAAACACATATCATGTGGTGAATAAAAATATAGCCTCAAGTAAAGTTACCGATAGACGAAGACGAAAGAGGGGATGCCTTCCGGGGCATCCCAAAGCTTAGGCTTTTGGTTGTCCTTGAATTTTACCTTGGGGTGCCTTGGGCATCCCCAAGCTTAGGGTCTTTCCACTCCTTATTCCATAATCCATCAAATCTTTACCCAAAACTTGAAAACTTCACAACACAAAACTCAACAGAAAATCTTATGAGCTCCGTTAGTATAAGAAAACAAATCACCATCATAAGGTACTGTAATGAACTCATTATTTATTTATATTGGTGTTAAACCTACTGTATTCCAACTTATCTATGGTTTATACCCTCCGATACTAGCCATAGATTCATCAAAATAAGCAAACAACACACGAAAAACAGAATCTGTCAAAAACAGAACATTCTGTAGTAATCTGTATCAAACGTATACTTCTGTAACTCTAAAAATTCTAAAATAAATTTCTGGACGTGAGAAATTTGTCTATTAATCATCTGAAAAAATAATCAACTAAATATCACTCTCCAGTAAAAAGTTGTAGCTAATCTCGTGAGCGCTAAAGTTTCTGTTTTTTACAGCAAGATCATAAAGACTTCACCCAAGTCTTCCCAAAGGTTCTACTTGGCACAAACACTAATTAAAACACAAAACCACATCTAAACAGAGGCTAGATGAATTATTTATTACTAAATAGAAATAAAAAGAAAGATACAAAAATAAAATTGGGTTGCCTCCCAACAAGCACTATCGTTTAACACCCCTAGCTAGGCATTGAGATTTCAATGATGCTCACATGAAAGACAAGAATTGAAGCACAAATAGAGCATCATAAAACACGTGACAAACACATATAAGTCTAACATACTTCCTATGCATAGGCATCTTATATGCAAGCAAATTATCAAGGCAAGCAAAAACTAGCATATGCAAGGAAGCGGAAAGAAGCAATAGCAATCTCAAGATAAAGAGAGGTAATTTAGTAACATGAAAATTTCTACAACCATATTTTCCTCTCTCATAATAATAACATGTAGGATCATAAGCAAATTCAACAATATAGCTATCACAAAACATATTGTTTACACGATCCACATGTATGCAAAGTTGACACTCTTCCAAAATAGTGGGATTAACATTAACTAAAGTTATGACCTCTCCAAACCCACTTTTATCAAAAATTTCATAAGATTGAACATTCTCCAAATATGTGGGATCTAAAGTTGACACTCTTCCAAACCCACTTTCAATAATATTGCAAACACTATTATCAATCTCATATTCATCATGGGGCTTAAATAAATTTTCAAGATCAAAAGAAGAATCACCCCAATCATGATCATTGCAACAAATAGTAGTCATAGCAAAACTAGCATCCCCAAGCTTAGGGTTTTGCATATTATTAGCACAATTGACATCAAGAGAATTTATAATAACATTATTGCAATCATGCTTTTCATCAAAGGAACTATCAAGTATGGGTGCAATAGCAACAATCTCATTTTAACATAAGGAACTATAGCAAATTCGTCTTCAAAAATATTGGCATCATGGCCACAAGAATAGCAAGCATCATGTTCATCAAGGGAAATTTCAATCAAATCATCAGAATCATCATTATCTATAGATTCATGCATATCATTATTTTCTTCCAAAGCAACGGTCATTCTCTCAGTAAATTCTTTGACATAGACATTATGAGCATAGTTTTCATAGCAATATTTAAGTATGTCAGAATTTTCAGATTCGTAGAGAGTAATATCATACTTTTCAATCAAAGAAGCAACTTCATGAGCACCCTTAAAAAAGAAAAATTCCTAAATTTGTTCAATATCATAGTAACTATAAACACCCTTTCCATAAGAAGATAAGATTTCATTATCATTAAACTCACATAGGTAGGGAAGGTGTTTTTTAGGGTTCTTAGAGCAACAAGTAAAATCATAAATTTCACAAAGATTCCAAGCATAGCATAGCAAACTATTTATTTGATACTATAAGAGCTTCCCCTTTTTAGACAAACGATGACGCACAAAATGAGCATGTTCATCTAAAGATTTTCCCTCAACTAAACTAGTTGGGGTTTCAGCACGAGCACATATAGATCGAAGATGATCCAAGTAGAACACTTTAAGTGGATCCATATCAATAGATTTTTAGCAAGGAAAGATGCAAGCAAATAGAAGGCACATGGTAACACAAGATTGAACGGAAGGAGGGCGAAGAAAAAGCAAAGGTGAAGTGGGGGAGAGGACAACAAGAGGCAAATGGCAAATAATGTAATGCGAGGGAGAAGAGTTGTGATGGGTACTTGGTATGTCTTGACTTGACTTGGCAACTGCGCCAGAGATGGCTAGATGCTGGGAGATCAAATCTTGACTTGACTTGGCGTAAGCCTCCCCGGCAACGGCGCCAGAAATCCTTCTTGCTACCTCTTGAGCTTGCGTTGGTTTTTCCCTTGAAGAGGAAAGGGTGATGCAGCAAAGTAGCAAAAGTATTTCCCTCAGTTTTTAAGAACCAAGGTATCAATCCAGTAGGAGGTTACACACAAGTCGCCTTATACCTGCACAAACAAATAAGAACCTTGCAACCAATGCGATAAAGGGGTTGTCAATCCCTTCACGGCCACTTGCAAAAGTGAGATCTGATAGAGATAATAAGATAAATATTTTTGGTATTTTTATGATATAAATTGAAAGTAAAGAATGCAAAGTAAAAATAGATTGGAAACTTATATGATGGAAAATAAACCCGGGGGCATAGGTTTAACTAGTGGCTTCTCTCAAGATAGCATAAGTATTACGGTGGGTGAACAAAGTACTGTCGAGCAATTGATAGAAAAGTGCATAATTATGAGAATATCTAGGCATGATCATGTATATAGGCATCAGGTCCGCGACAAGTAGACCGAAACGATTCTGCATCTACTACTATTACTCCACACATCGACCACTATCCAGCATGCATCTAGAGTATTAAGTTCATAAGAACAGAGTAACGCATTAGGCAAGATGACATGATGTAGAGGGATAAACTCAAGCAATATGATATAAACTCCATCTTTTATCCTCGATGGCAACAATACAATACGTGCACTGCTGCCCCTGCTGTCACTGGGAAAGGACACCGCAAACCCAAAGCTAAGCACTTCTCCCATTGCAAGAAAGATCAATCTAGTACGCCAAACCAAACTGATAATTCGAAGAGACTTGCAAAGATAACCAATCATACATAAAAGAATTCAGAGAAGATTCAAATATTGTTCATAGATAATCTTGATCATAAACCCACAATTCATCAGATCTCGACAAACACATCGCAAAAAGAATTACATCGAATAGATCTCATGGAGAATTGAGGAGAACTTTGTATTGAGATCCAAAGAGAGAGAAGAAGCCATCTAGCTAATAACTATGGACCCGAAGGTCTGTGGTAAACTACTCACACATCATCGGAGAGGCCATGGTGTTGATGTAGAAGCCCTCCATGATCGATTCCCCCTCCGGCGGAGTGCCGGAAAAGGCCCCAAGATGGGATCTCACGGGTACAGAAGGTTGCGGCGGTGGAAATAGGGTTTTGTGGTGCTCCTGGATGTTTTCGGGGTGCATGGGTATATATAGGAGGAAGAAGTAGGTCGGTGGAGCTGCGAGGGGCCCACGAGGGTGGGGGGGCGCGCCCAGGGGGGCAGGCGCGCATCCCTGCCTCGTGGCCTCCTTGCTTCTTTCTTGACGTCCACTCCAAGTCCTCTGGATCACGTTTGTTCCAAAAATAACTCTCCCGAAGTTTTCATTCCGTTTGGACTCCGTTTGATATTCCTTTTCTGCGAAACACTGAAATAGGCAAAAAACAACAATTTGCACTGGGCCTTCGGTTAATAGGTTAGTCCCAAAAATAATATATAAGTGCTTAGTAAAGCCCATTAAACATCCAAAACAGATAATATAATAGCATGGAACAATAAAAATTTGTAGATACGTTGGAGACGTATCACGGCCCCCTCCCAATTCGGATTGGGCTTGGGGGCGCCCCCTCCTAGGCCGACGCCTCCTCTCTCACACTAAGGCCCAATAAGGCCCATACACTCCCCGGGGGGTTCCGGTAACCTCCCGGTACTCCGATAAATGTCTGAACTCACCCGCAACCATTCCGATGTCCAAACATAGCCATCCAATATATCGATCTTTATGTCTCGACCATTTAGAGACTCCTCGTCATGTCCGTGATCACATCCGGGACTCGGAAAAACCTTCGGTACATCAAAACACATAAACTCATAATATCGATCGTCACAGAACGTTAAGCGTGCGAACCTGCTACCTCTTGAGCACTGCGTTGGTTTTCCCTTGAAGAGGAAAGGGTGATGCATCAAAGTAGCGTAAGTATTCCCCTCAGTTTTTCAGAACCAAGGTATCAATCCAGTAGGAGGCTACGCGCGAGTCCCTCGCACCTACACAAACAAATAAATCCTCGTAACCAACGCGATAAGGGGTTGTCAATCCCTACACGGTCACTTCCGAGAGTGAGATCTCATAGATATGATAGGATAATATTTCTGGTATTTTAATGATAAAGATGCAAAGTAAAATAAAAGCAAAATAAAAACGGCGCCAGAAATAGCTTGTTGTCGGGAGATTAATATGATGGAAAATAGTCCCGGGGGCCATAGGTTTCACTAGTGGCTTCTCTCAAGAGCATAAGTATTTTACCGTGGGTGAACAAATTACTATTGAGCAATTGACAGAATTGAGAATAGTTATGAGAATATCTAGGTATGATCATGTATATAGGCATCACGCCCGAGAAAAGTAGACCGACTCCTGCCTGCATCTACTACTATTACTCCACACATCGACCGCTATCCAGCATGCATCTAGAGTATTAAGTTCATAAGAACATAGTAACGCCTTAAGCAAGATGACATGATGTAGTGTGATAAACTCATGCAATATGATATAAACCCCATCTTGTTATCCTTGATGGCAACAATACTATACGTGCCTTGCTGCCCCTACTGTCACTGGGAAAGGACACCACAAGATTGAACCCAAAGCTAAGCACTTCTCCCATTGCAAGAAAGATCAATCTAGTAGGCCAAACCAAACTGATAATTCTAAGAGACTTGCAAAGATAACCAATCATACATAAAAGAATTCAGAAGATTCAAATATTGTTCATAGATAAACTTGATCATAAACCCACAATTCATCGGTCTCAACAAACACACCGCAAAAGAAGATTACATCGAATAGATCTCCACAAGAGAGGGGGAGAACATTGTATTGAGATCCAAAAAGAGAGAAGAAGTCATCTAGCTAATAACTAAGGACCAGAAGGTCTGAGGTAAACTACTCACACTTCATCGGAGAGGCTATGGTGTTGATGTAGAAGCCCTCCGTGATCGATGCCCCCTCCGGCGGAGCTCCGGAACAGGCCCCAATATGGGATCTCACGGGTACAGAAGGTTGCGGCAGTGGAATTAGGTTTTTGGCTCCGTATCTGGTAGTTTGGGGGTACGTAGGTATATATAGGAGGAAGGAGTACGTCGGTGGAGCAACGTGGGGCCCACGAGGGTGGAGGGCGTGCCCAGGGGGTAGGTAGGCCCCCTACCTCGTGGCTTCCTGGTAGCTTTCTTCACGTAGGGTCCAAGTCCTCTCGATCACGTTCGTTCCGAAAATCACGTTCCCGAAAGTTTCATTCCGTTTGGACTCCGTTTGATATTCTTTTTCTGCGAAACTCTGAAATAGGCAAAAAACAACAATTCTGGGCCGGGCTTACGGTTAATAGGTTAGTCCCAAAAATAATATAAAAGTTTATAATAAAGCCCAATAATGTCCAAAACAGAAGATAATATAGCATGGATCAATAAAAAATTATAGATACGTTGGAGACGTATCAAGCATCCCCAAGCTTAATTCCTGCTCGTCCTCGAGTAGGTAAATGATAAAAACAGAACTTTTGATGTGGAATGCTACTTGGCATAATTTCAATGTAATTCTTCTTAATTGTGGTATGAATATTCAGATCCGAAAGATTCAAGATAAAAGTTCATATTGACATAAAAATAATAATACTTCAAGCATACTAACTAAGCAATTATGTCCTCTCAAAATAACATGGCCAAAGAAAGTTCATCCCTACAAAATCATATAGTTTAGTCATGCTCCATTTTCGTCACACAAGAATGCTCTCATCATGCACAACCCCGATGACAAGCCAAGCAATTGTTTCATACTTTAGTAATCTCAAACGTTTTCAACCTTCACGCAATACATGAGAGTGAGCCATGGACATAGCACTTTGGGTGGAATAGAATATGATGATGGGGGTTATGTGGAGAAGACAAAAAAGGAGAAGGTCTCACATCAACGAGGCTAATCAATGAGCCATGGAGATGCCCATCGATTGATGTTAATGCGAGCAGTAGGGATTGCCATGCAACGGATGCACTAGAGCTATAAATATATGAAAGCTCAACAAAAGAAACTAAGTGGGTGTGCATCCAACTTGCTTGATCACGAAGACCTAGGTCACTTGAGGAGGCCCATTGTTGGAATATACAAGCCAAGTTCTATAATGAAAAATTCCCACTAGTATATGAAAGTGACAAAACAAGAGACTCTCTATTATGAAGATCATGTTGCTACTTTGAAGCACAAGTGTGGTAAAAGTATAGTAACATTGTCCCTTCTCTCTTTTTCTCTCATTTTTTTGGGCCTTCTCTTTTTTATGGCCTTTCTCTTTTTTTATTCCTCACTTGGGACAATGCTCTAGAAAATGATGATCATCACACTTCTATTTATTTACAACTCAATGATTACAACTCGATACTAGAACAAATTATGACTCTATATGAATGCCTCCGGCGGTGTACCGGGATATGCAATGAAACAAGAGTGACATGTATGAAAGAATTATGAATGGTGGATTTGCCACAAATACTATCTCAACTACATGATCATGCAAAGCAATATGACAATGATGAATGTGTCATGATAAACGGAATGGTGGAAAGTTGCATGGCAATATATCTCGGAATGGCTATGGAAATGCCATAATAGGTAGGTATGGTGGCTGTTTTGAGGAAGATATAAGGAGGTTTATGTGTGAAAGAGCGTATCATATCACGGGGTTTGGATGCACTGGCGAAGTTTGCACCAACTCTCAATGTGAGAAAGGGCAATGCACGGTACCGAAGAGGCTAGCAATGGTGGAAAGGTGAGAGTGCGTATAATCCGTGGACTCAACTTTAGTCATAAAGAACTCACATACTTATTGCAAAAATCTACAAGTCATCAAAAACCAAGCACTACGCGCATGCTCCTAGGGGGATAGATTGGTAGGAAAAGACCATCGCTCGTCCCCGACAGCCACTCATAAGGAAGACAATCAAAGAACACCTCATGTTACAAATTTGTTACATAACGTTTACCATACGTGCATGCTACGGGGATTGCAAATTTCAACACAAGTATTTCTCAAATTCACAACTACTCAACTAGTGCAACTTTAATATCACTACCTCCATGTCTCAAAACAATAATCAAGCATCAAACTTCTCTTAGTATTCAAAACACTCATAAGAAAGTTTTTACTATTCTTGAATACCTAGCATATTAGGATTTTTTAAGCAAATTACCATGCTATTTAAGATTCTAAAAATAATCTAAGTGAAGCATGAGAGAATAATAGTTTCTATAAAACAAATCCACCACTGTGCTCTAAAAGATATAAGTGAAGTACTAGACCAAAAACTATATAACTCAAAAGATATAAGTGAAGCACATAGAGTATTCTAATAATTTCCGAATCATGTGTGTATCTCTCAAAAAGGTGTGTACAGAAAAGGTGATTGTGGTAAACTAAAAAGCAAAGACTCAAATCATACAAGACGCTCCAAGCAAAACACATATCATGTGGTGAATAAAAATATAGCTCCAAGTAAAGTTACCGATGGAAGTAGACAAAAGAGGGGATGCCTTCCGGGGCATCCCCAAGCTTTGGCTTTTAGGTGTCCTTAGATTATCTTGGGGGTGCCATGGGCATCCCAAAGCTTAGGCTCTTGCCACTCCTTGTTCCATAATCCATCAAATCTTGCACCCAAAACTTGAAAACTTCACAACACAAAACTCAGCAGAAAATCTCATGAGCTCCGTTAGCGAAAGAAAACAAAGACCATTTCAAGGTACTGTAATGAACTCATTCTTTATTTATATTGGTGTTAAACCTACTGTATTCCAACTTCTCAATGGTTTATAAACTATTTTACTAGCCATAGATTCATCAAAATAAGCAAACAACACACGAAAAACAGAATCTGTCAAAAACAGAACAGTCTGTAGTAATCTGTAACTAACGCAAACTTCTGGAACTGCAAAAAATCAGCCAAAATAGGACGACCTAGAATTTGTTTTTGTTGATCAGCAGAAATTGGAATCAATATTTTATCACGTTCTGGTGATTTTTAACAATTATTTTAGTGAACAGAAAGTTTCTGGAATTTTCTGCAAGATCAAATAGCTATCATCCAAGAAGATCCTATAGGATTAACTTGGCACAAACACTAATTAAAACATAAAAACACATCTAACCAGAGGCTAGAACAAATATTTATTCCTAAACAGAAGCAAAAGGCAAAAAACTAAAAATAAAATTGGGTTGTCTCCCAACAAGCGCTATCGTTTAACGCCCCTAGCTAGGCATAATAGCAAGGATAGATCTAGGTAGTGCCATAGTAATAGGATAGATCATTAAAACTCATTTCATATTCTCTACGTTCAGCAGAAAGTTTCCTTTGAGGCAAGCAAAAGTAATCAAAACGGCTAAATTTAATGGGGCAAAAGTCCCCAAGATCAATTTTAGGAGGTATAGGTTCCTCCTTCGGCCCTTCGTATTGCACAACCAATTCATCATTATAAGCGTTCTTTTGATAGAACTTTGTGAGCCTATATTCGAGAGAATATCCTAGCTCGTTATTTCGAATAGCCAAATCATCATTAAGTTCAGAAATTCTATCAACTAGAACATTGGTAGGAACCTTTTTTCTAACGTTTTCATTGAAAGCAACATAGTCTAGAGATTGAAAACGCATTATTTCTTCTTGATCAAAGAGGATATCCTCTATGGGTGGACGGCCAGCGTCCACCCTATAATGCGCAAAGATTTCCTTGGCCTCTTTTATTATAAATCTGAACTCATGAGCCAAAAAGATAGTAGCGGCACGCTTAACAGAAGAATGCTCTATATTAGAAAATTCTAGGAAAATCCTTTGTATGCAAGGGTGCAAGTGCATAAATTGTCTTTCAAGTTCAACTATAAGCATGGCAATAGCGTCAGCAAGACTACTAGTTCTATGAAGAATGGAACTGCCCATAGAAGGCAAAGCACCGGCACAAGTAAAGAAATCTTGAATAACCCCTTTCCCAATAATATTACCACTACCAATTCGAATTTTTTTGTATGCAAGGTAGGGGGTTCTTCAGCAGGAGCATCAGAATTTTCCATGATATTATTATTGTCCATATTGACAATAATTTCCCCAATTTCAGACATAATGGCAGAAAGAGCGAGGGGCAAAAGGGAAAGAAGAAGACGAACGGAAAAGAGAGGGTGAATAAAACGGCAAGGGTGAAGTGGGGGAGAGGAAAACGAGAGGCAAATGGCAAATAATGCAATGCGGGAGATAAGGGTTTGTGATGGGTACTTGGTATGTTGACTTTTGCGTAGACCTCCCCGGCAACGGCGCCAGAAATCCTTCTTGCTACTTCTTGAGCACTGCGTTGGTTTTCCCTTGAAGAGGAAAGGGTGATGTAGCAAAGTAGCGTAAGTATTTCCCTCAGTTTTTGAGAACCAAGGTATCAATCCAGTAGGAGGCTACGCGCGAGTCCCTTGCACCTACACAAACAAATAAATCCTCGCAACCAACGCGATAAGGGGTTGTCAATCCCTACACGGTCACTTACGAGAGTGAGATCTGATAGATATGATAGGATAATATTTTTGGTATTTTTATGATAAAGATGCAAAGTAAAATAAAAGCAAAATAAAAACGGCGCAAGAAATAGCTTGTTGTCGGGAGATTAATATGATGGAAAATAGACCCGGGGGCCATAGGTTTCACTAGTGGCTTCTCTCAAGAGCATAAGTATTTTACGGTGGGTGAACAAATTACTGTTGAGCAATTGACAGAATTGAGCATAGTTATGAGAATATCTAGGTATGATCATGTATATAGGCATCACGTCCGAGACAAGTAGACCGACTCCTGCCTACATCTACTACTATTACTCCACACATCGACCGCTATCCAGCATGCATGTAGAGTATTAAGTTCATAAGAACATAGTAACGCCTTAAGCAAGATGACATGATGTAGAGGGATAAACTCATGCAATATGATATAAACCCCATCTTGTTATCCTCGATGGCAACAATACTATACGTGCCTTGCTGCCCCTACTGTCACGGGGAAAGGACACCGCAAGATTGAACCCAAAGCTAAGCACTTCTCCCATTGCAAGAAAGATCAATCTAGTAGGCCAAACCAAACTGATAATTCGAAGGGACTTGCAAAGATAACCAATCATACATAAAAGAATTCAGAAGATTCAAATATTGTTCATAGATAAACTTGATCATAAACCCACAATTCATCGGTCTCAACAAACACACCGCAAAATAAGATTACATCGAATAGATCTCCACAAGAGAGGGGGAGAACATTGTATTAAGATCCAAAAAGAGAGAAGAAGCCATCTAGCTAATAACTATGGACCCGAAGGTCTGAGGTAAACTACTCACACTTCATCGGAGAGGCTATGGTGTTGATGTAGAAGCCCTCCGTGATCGATGCCCCCTCCGGCGGAGCTCCGGAACAGGCCCCAAGATGGGATCTCACGGGTACAGAAGGTTGCGGCGGTGGAATTAGGTTTTTGGCTCTGTATCTGGTAGTTTGGGGGTACTTAGGTATATATAGGAGGGAGGAGTACGTCGGTGGAGCAACGTGGGGCCCACGAGGGTGGAGGGCGCGCCCAGGGGGTAGGCGCGCCCCCTACCTCGTGGCTTCCTGGTAGCTTTCTTGACGTAGGGTCCAAGTCCTCTGGACCACGTTCGTTCCGAAAATCACGTTCCCGAAAGTTTCATTCCATTTCGACTCCGTTTGATATTCCTTTTCTGCGAAACTCTGAAATAGGCAAAAAAACATCAATTCTGGGCTGGGCCTCCGGTTAATAGGTTAGTCCCAAAAATAATATAAAAGTGTATAATAAAGCCCAATAATGTCCAAAACAGAAGATAATATAGCATGGAGCAATCAAAAATTATAGATACGTTGGAGAGGTATCAGGACCCTACGGGTTCGAGAACTATGTAGACATGACCGAGAGTCATCTGCGGTCAATAATCAATAGCGGAACCTGGATGCTCATATTGGTTCCTACATATTCTATGAAGATCTTTATCGGTCAAACCGCATAACAACATACGTTGTTCCCTTTGTCATCGGTATGTTACTTGCCCGAGATTCGATCGTCGGTATTCTCATACCTAGTTCAATCTCGTTATCGGCAAGTCTCTTTACTCGTTCCGTAACGCATCATCCCGCAACTAACTCATTAGTCACAATGCTTGCAAGGCTTATAATGATGTGCATTACCGAGAGGGCCCAGAGATTCCTCTCCGATACACAGAGTGACAAATCCTAATCTCGATATATGCCAACTCAACAAACACCTTCGAAGACACCTGTAGAGCATCTTTATAATCACCCAGTTACGTTGTGACGTTTGATAGCACACAAAGTGTTCCTCCGGTATTCGGGAGTTGCATAATCTCATAGTCATAGGAACATGTATAAGTCATGAAGAAAGCAATAGCAAATAAACTAAACGATCAAGTGTTAGGCTAACGGAATGGGTCAAGTCAATCACATCATTCTCCAATGATGTGATCCCGTTACTCAAATGACAACTCATGTCTATGGCTAGGAAACTTAACCATCTTTGATTCAACGAGCTAGTCAAGTTGAGGCATCCGAGCCAGGTCTATGCGTAGATGTTATATGCACGAGTAGAACATAAAGAGTTGTGGGCGATAATAGTCATACTGCTTCCAGCATGTCATACTTTGATTCAGCGGTATTGTTGGATGAAGCGGCCCAGACCGACATTACATGACCGCTTTCATGAGACTGGTTCTACAACCGTGCTTTGCACACAGGTGGCTAGTGGGTGCCTGTTTCTCCAACTTTAGTTGAATCAAGTGTGACTACGTCCGTTCCTTGTTTAAGGTTAAAACAGCACACTTGACGAAAAATCGTTGTGGTTTTGATGCGTAGGTAAGAACGGTTCTTGCTAAGCCCGTAGCAGCCACGTAAAACATGCAACAACAATGTAGAGGATGTCTAACTTGTTTTTGTAGGGCATGTTGTGATGTGATATGGTCAAGACGTGATGAGATATAAATTGTTATATGAGATAATCATGTTTTGTAAAGTTATTGGCAACTGGCAGGAGCCTTATGGTTGTCTCTTTATTGCATAAGATGCAAGCGCCATGTAATTGCTTTACTTTATCGCTATGCGATGGCAATAGTTGCAAAAAGGCAATAGTTGGTGAGACGACCATGTGACGACACGTTGATAGAGATCAAGATGATGGAGATCATGGTGTCATGCCGGTGACGATGGAGATCATGACGGTACTTTGGAGATGGAGATCAAAGGCACAAGATGATGATGGCCATATCATGTCACATATTTTGATTGCATGTGATGTTTATCCTTTATGCATCTTATTTTGCTTAGTTCGGCGGTAGCATTATAAGATGATCCCTCACTAAAATTGCAAGGTATAAGTGTTCTCCCTGAGTATGCACCATTGCGACAGTTCGTCGTGCCAAGACACCACGTGATGATCGGGTGTGATAAGCTCTACGTTCAAATACAACGGGTGCAAGCCAGTTTTGCACATGCAGAATACTCAGGTTAAACTTGACGAGCCTAGCATATGCAGATAGGGCCTCGGAACACTGAGACCGAAAGGTCGAGCGTGAATCATATAGTAGATATGATCAACATAGTGATGTTCACCATTGAAAGCTACTCCATCTCACGTGATGATCGGACATGGTTTAGTTGAGATGGATCACGTGATCATTTAGATAACTAGAGGGATGTCTATCTAAGTGGGAGTTCTTAAGTAATATGATTAATTGAACTTTAATATATCATGAACTTAGTCCTGATAGTATTTGCAATTATGTTGTAGATCAATAGCTCGCAATGTGGCTCCCCGTTTATTTTTGGTATGTTTTTTTATAGAAATACTATAAGGGAACCCCCTATAGTATAATTGGTGCAACAAACCCAAATTGCAAGTACCATGCCTTGAACCTGGGTGGGTGTTCCTAGAGAAAAATAGGTTGAAAATGATAGTAGCAATGATGCGGACTTGGTCCGTGATCTGAGGATTTTCCTCATTGTTGCACAGAAGAATTATGTCCTTGATGCACCACTAGGTGACAGAACTATTGCAGGAGCAGACACAGACATTATGAACGTTTGGCAAGCTCGATATGATGACTACTTGATAGTTTAGCGCACCATGCTTTACGTCTTAGAAACGGGACTTCAAAAATGTTTTGAACGCCACAGAGCATATAAGATGTTCCAAAGAGTTGAAATTAGTATTTCATACTCATGCCCGTGTCGAGAGGTATGAGACCTCTAACAGTACTTTGCCTACAAGATGGAGGAGACTAGCTCAACCAGT
Organism: Triticum aestivum; assembly: GCF_018294505.1. Taxonomy (NCBI): domain Eukaryota; kingdom Viridiplantae; phylum Streptophyta; class Magnoliopsida; order Poales; family Poaceae; genus Triticum; species Triticum aestivum. Next base: position 398,747,706 of record NC_057808.1, read on the forward strand.
GAGCATGTGCTCAAATTGTCTGGGTACTACAATTGCTTGAATCAAGTGGGAGTTAATCTTCCAGATAAGATAGTAATTGACAAAGTCCTCTAGTCACTATCACCAAGTTACTAGAACTTCATGATGAACTATAATATGCAAGGGATGACGAAAGTAATTCCCGAGCTCTTTGCGATGCTGAAATCAGCGAAGGTAGAAATCAAGAAAGAGCATCAAGTGTTGATGGTTAATAAGACCACTAGTTTCAAGAAAAGGGCAAAGGGATAGAAAGGGAACTTCAATAAGAATGACAAGCAAGTTTTCACTCCCATGAAGAAGCCCAAAGCTAGACCCAAGCCTGAAACTGAGTGCTTCTACTGCAAAGGATGGTCACTGGAAGTGGAACTGCCCTAGATACTTGGCGGATAAGAAGGATGGTAAAGTGAACAAAGGTATATTGGATATACATGTTATTGATGTGTACTTTACTAGTGTTTATAGCAACCCCTCGGTATTTGATACTAGTTCAATTGCTAAGAGTAGTAAATTGAAAAAGGAGTTGCAAAATAAACAAAGACTAGTTAAGAGCGAGGCGATGATGTGTGATGGAAGTGATTCCAAGGTTGATAAGATCACCTTCGCACACTCCCTTTACCTTCGGGATTAGTATTGAACCTAAAATAAATGTTATTTGGTGTTTGCGTTGAGCATGAATATGATTGGATCATGTTTATTGCAATACGATTATTCATTTAAGTCAAAGAATAATTGTTGTTCTATTTACATGAATAAAACCTTCTATGGTCATACTAAAGGAAATATGCCCTAGAGGCAATAATAAAGTTGTTATTTATATTTCCTTATATCATGATAAATGTTATTATTCATGCTAGAATTGTATTAACCGGAAACTTAGTACATGTGTGAATACATAGACAAACAGAGTGTCACTAGTATGCCTCTACTTGACTAGCTTGTTGAATCAAAGATGGTTAAGTTTCCTAGCCATAGACATGAGTTGTCATTTGATTAACAGGATCACATGATTAGAGAATGATGTGATTGACTTGACCCATCCGTTAGCCTAGCACGATGATCGTTTAGTTTGTTGCTATTGCTTTCTTCATGACTTATACATGTTCTATGACTATGAGATTATGCAACTCCCGAATACCAGAGGAACACTTTGTGTGCTATCAAACGTCACAACATAACTGGGTGATTATAAAGATGCTCTACAGGTGTCTCCAATGGTGTTTGTTGAGTTGGCATAGATAGAGATTAGGATTTGTCACTCCGATTGTCGGAGAGGTATCTCTGGGCCCTCTCGGTAATGCAGATCACTATAAGCCTTGCAAGCAATGTAACTAATGAGTTAGTTGCGGGATGATGCATTACGGAACGAGTAAAGAGACTTGCCGGTAACGAGATTGAACTAGGTATTGAGATACCGATGATCGAATCTCGGGCAAGTAACATACCGATGACAAAGGGAACAACGTATGTTGTTATGCGGTTTAACCGATAAAGATCTTCGTAGAATATGTAGGAACCAATATGAGCATCCAGGTTCCGCTATTGGTTATTGAACGGAGATAAGTCTCGGTCATGTCTACATAGTTCTCGAACCCGTAGGGTCCACACGCTTAACGTACGGTGACGATCGGTATTATGAGTTTATGTGTTTTTGATGTACCGAAGGTTGTTCGGAGTCCCATATGTGATCACAGACATGATGAGGAGTCTCGAAATGGTCGAGACATAAAGATCGATATATTGGATGGCTATGTTCGGACATCGGAATGGTTCCGGGTGAGTTCGCGCATTTACCGGAGTACCGGGAGGTTACCGAAACCCCCCGGGGAGTATATGGGCCTTATTGGGCCTTTGTGGGAGAGAGGAGGAGGCGGCCAAGGTGGGGGCGCCCCCCCCAAGGCGGGGACTCCCCCTTTGGGCGCGCCATAGAGAGGGCCGACCCTCCCCTCTCCACTCCTCTATATACGGGGGAGGGGGGCACCCCATAGACACACAAGTTGATTGTTTAGCCGTGTGCGGTGCCCCCCTCCACATATTTCCACCTCGCTCATATCGTTGTAGTGCTTAGGCGAAGCCCTGCGTCGGTAACTTCATCATCACCGTCATCACGTCGCCGTGCTGACGAAGCTCTCCCTCGACCTCAGCTGGATCTAGAGTTTGCGGGACGTCACCGAGCTGAACGTGTGCAGATCGCGGAGGTGCCGTACTGTCGGTACTAGGATCGGTAGGATCGTGAAGACGTACGAGTACATCAACCGCGTTGTCATAACGCTTCCGCTTTCGGTCTACGAGGGTACGTGGACAACACTCTCCCCTCTCGTTGCTATGCATCACCTAGATGGACCTTGCGTGTGCGTAGGATTTTTTTGAAATTACTGCGTTCCCCAAGAGTGGTATCCGAGGCAGGTCTATGCGTGGATGTTATATGCACGAGTAGAACACAAAGAGTTGTGGGCGATAATAGTCATACTGCTTACCAGCATGTCATACTTTGATTCGGCAGTATTGTTGGATGAAGCGGCCCGGACCGACATTACGCGTACGCTTAAGCAAGGCTGGTTCTACCGACGTGCTTTGCACACAGGTGGCTGGTGGGTGTCAGTTTCTCCAACTTTAGTTGAATCGAGTGTGACTACGCCCGGTCCTTGTTGAAGGTTAAAACAACACACTTGACAAAAAATCGTTGTGGTTTTGATGCGTAGGTAAGAACGGTTCTTGCTAAGCCCGTAGCAGCCACGTAAAACTTGCAACAACAAAGTAGAGGACGTCTAACTTGTTTTTGCAGGGCATGTTGTGATGTGATATGGTCAAGACATGATGCTAAATTTTATTGTATGAGATGATCATGTTTTGTAACAAAGTTATCGTCAACTGGCAGGAGCCATATGGTTGTCACTTTATTGTATGCAATGCAATCGCCCTGTAATTGTTTTTACTTTATCACTAAGCGGTAGCGATAGTCGTAGAAGCAATAGTTGGCAAGACGACAACGATGCTACAATGGAGATCAAGGTGTCGCGTCGGTGATGATGGTGATCATGACGGTGCTTTGGAGATGGAGATCAAAAGGCACAAGATGATGATGGCCATATCATATCACTTATATTGATTGCATGTAATGTTTATCCTTTATGCATCTTATTTTGCTTAGTTCGGTGGTAGCATTAAAAGATGATCTCTCACTAAATTTCAAGGTATAAGTGTTCTCCCTGAGTATGCACCGTTGCGAAAGTTCGTCGTGCCGAGACACCACGTGATGATCGGGTGTGATAAGCTCTACATTCACATACAACAGGTGCAAGCCAGTTTTGCACATGCAAAATACTCGGGTTAAACTTGACGAGCCTAGCATATGCAGATAGGGCCTCGGAACACTGAGACCGAAAGGTCGAGCGTGAATCATATAGTAGATATGATCAACATAGTGATGTTCACCATTGAAAGCTACTCCATCTCACGTGATGATCGGACATGGTTTAGTTGATTTGGATCATGTGATCACTTAGATGATTAGAGGGATGTCTATCTAAGTGGGAGTTCTTAAGTAATATGATTAATTGAACTATAATTTATCATGAACTTAGTACCTGATAGTATTTTGCATGTTTATGTTGTTGTAGATCAATGGCCCAAGCTACTCTTCCTTTGAATTTTAATGCGTTCCTAGAGAAAGCTAAGTTGAAATATGATGGTAGCAACTACACGGACTTGGTCCGTAACTTGAGGATTATCCTCATTGCTGCACAGAAGAATTACGTCCTAGAAGCACCGCTAGGTGCCAGGCCTGCTGCTGATGACGTTAAGAACGTCTGGAGAAGCAAAGCTGATGACTACTCGATAGTTCAGTGTGCCATGCTTTACGGCTTAGAACCGGGACTTGAACGTCATTTTGAATGTCATGGAGCATATGAGATGTTCCAGGAGTTGAAGTTAATATTTCAAGCAAATGCCCGGATTGAGAGATATGAAGTCTCCAATAAGTTCTATAGCTGCAAAATGGAGGAGAATAGTTCTGTCAGTGAACATATACTCAGAATGTCTGGGTACCACAACCACTTGACTCAGCTGGGAGTTAATCTTCCTGATGATAGTGTCATTGACAGAGTTCTTCAATCACTGCCACTAGGCTACAAGAGCTCCGTGATGAACGATAATATGCAAGGGGTGGATAAGACAATTCTCGAGCTCTTCGCATTGCTAAAGGCTGCGGAGGTAGAAATCAAGAAGGAGCATCAAGGGTTGATGGTCAACAAGACCACCAGTTTCAAGAAAAAGGTAAAGGGAAGAAGGGGAACTTCAAGAAGAACGACAAGCAAGTTGGTGCTCACTTGAAGAAGCCCAAGTCTGGACCTAAGCCTGAGACTGAGTGCTTCTACTGCAAAGGGACAGGTCACTGGAAGCGGAACTGCCCCAACTATTTGGCTGATGAGAAGGATGGCAAGGTGAACAAAGTTATATGTGATATACATGTTATTGATGTGTACCTTACTATTGCTCGTAGTAGTACCTGGGTATTTGATACTGGTTCTGTTGCTAATATTTGTAACTCGAAATAGGGACTACGAATTAAGCGAAGATTGGCTAAGGACAAGGTGACGATGCGCGTGGGGTTCCAAAGTCGATGTGATCGTAGTCGGCACGCTACCTCTACATCTACCTTCGGGGTTAGTTTTAGACCTGAAGAATTGTTATTTGGTGCTAGCGTTAAGCATGAACATTATATCTGGATCTTGTTTGATGCGAGACGGTTATTCATTTAAATCCGAGAATAAGGGTTGTTCTATTTATATGAGTAATATCTTTTATGGTCATGCACCCTTGAAGAGTGGTCTATTTTTGTTGAATCTCAATAGTAGTGACACACATATTCATAATATTGAAGCCAAAAGATACAGAGTTGATAATGATAGTGCAACTTATTTGTGGCACTGCCGTTTGGGTCATATTGATGTAAAGCGCATGCAGAAACTCCATTCGGAAGGACTTTTGGAATCACTTGATTATGAATCACTTGGTACTTGCGAACCATGCCTGATGGGCAAGATTACTAAAACTCCGTTCTCCGGAACAATGGAGGGAGCAACAGATTTATTGGAAATCATACATACTGATGTATGTGGTCCAATGAACATTGAAGGCTCGCGACGGGTATCGTTATTTTCTGACCTTCACAGATGATTTGAGCAGATATGGGTATATCTACTTAATGAAACATAAGTCTCAAACATTTGAAAAGGCAAAGAATCTCAGAGTGAAGTGGAAAATCATCGTAACAAGAAAATAAAGTTTCTACGATCTGATCGTGGAGGAGAATATTTGAGTTACGAGTTTGGTCTTCATTTGAAACAATGCGGAATAGTTTCGCAACTCACGCCACCCGGAACACCACAGCGTAATGGTGTGTCCGAACGTCGTAATCGTACTTTACTAGATATGGTGTGATCTATGATGTCTCTTACTAATTTACCGCTATCGTCACTACAAAAAAAAGACACATCCGTGACATTTTGGTCCGAACGAAATTTTTTTGTGTCATACATATGACACTTCTATGACGATAATTGTGACAAAACCCGGTATCATCATAGATGTGGTGGGCTCCTACTTCTATGACAAAAAATCATGACAGAAAATGGGCTTTTCGTCCTGGGCGGGCCGGAGACGCAGCTGCATGACATTCTTTGGGCTGTCCATGACGGAAAAAACCGTGGTAGAAGCGAGGGCAAGGAAAATTTCGGGGAGTTCCCGGTTACGTTAGGAGGTCGGGGGCCGAGCGATGCGCGTTTCTCTCGTACACGTACGCGCGTGTGTGCGAGGCGTTGGCTCTAACTGAACCCGAGCGAGGCATTGGGCTCTAACTAAACCCGAGCGATTGCACTGCAGGCTACGCGTTACTGAACCCGAGCGATCGATCGATGGCTCTTAACTGAACCCGATCAAGCGATTCCTTCGCTACTGCTGCTAACTGAAGCCAATCGATTGGATGAACAGTGAGCGTTGCGGGGGGGGGGGGGGTTGGATGAACATTGAGCGGTGGCGTTGCCTGTGGATGAACAGGACCCCGTGGTGTGGAGGGCTGGATGAATAGTAGATGGTAGAGGGGTGCCCGTGGAGGGGTGGTTGAACAGGACCCCGTGGTGTGGAGGGCTAGATGAACAGTAGACGGTGGAGGGGTGCCCGTGGAGGGGTGGTTGAATAGTAGCCGGTGGAGTAGCGCGCGGTGGAGGCTGGATGAACAGGAGCCCGTGGAGGCTGGAGGAGGTCGACGGTAGCCCATGGAGACTGGAGGAGGTCGACGGTGGAGATGAACAGTATCCCGTGGAGTTCCGTTTTGCGGTATGCCACACCCCCTCCCGATGAACAGGACCCCCGTTTCGATCGTAGGAGGTCCGTTTCGTCCGTTTTGCGGTACGCCACACCCCTCCCGATCAACAGGACCCCCGTTTCGACCGTAGGAGGTCCGTTTCGTCCGTTTTGCGGTACGACACACCCCTCCCGATCAACAGGACCCCCGTTTCGACCGTAGGAGGTCCGTTTCCTCCGTTTTGCGGTACACCACACCCCTCCCGATCAACAGGACCCCCGTTTCGACCGTAGGAGGTCCGTTTCCTCCGTTTTGTGGTACGCCACACCCCTCCCGATCAACAGGACCCCCGTTTCGACCATAGGAGGTCCGTTTCCTCCATTTTGCGGTACGCCACACCCCTCCCGATCAACAGGACCCTGTTCCGAATGTAGGAGGTCCGTTTCCTCCGTTTTGCGGTACGCCAGGCCTCGTTTCCATCGCCTGTTCCGTGCAAGCCCTCCCGATGAACACGACCACGCATTTCGTTCCGACCCAGCCGGTTGGCTCCCACGCGTTCCGTTGCCTCCCGATGAACACGACGCATTCCGTTGCCTCCCCATGAACACGACGCATTCCGTTGCCTCCCCATGAACACGACGCATTCCGTTGCCTCCCCATGAACACGACGACGACGCTGTTTCTCCGTTCCGACCCAGCCATGTACACGAGCCCTGATCGTACGTATGCGCGAGTAGGCGTTCGAGACCCCGCCCGTATGTACACATACGTGGCCGTATTTTCTTTCTTGCAGCCTGGCCGCTGTACGTACGTGTACATGCTATGTGCGTGCCTCTACTACGACACGTGCGCGCCTCTACATCCACCAGTATATATGTACATACACGTTCGCGACCAGAATGACAACGCTACGTACGCTTCGACTAGGTGGGTTCCGCCTGTCAGGCACTTCCTTGCGTGCGAAGATGTAGCTGGTGGGTCCCAGCAGTCAGGGGGCGAATCGTTTTTTTTTGCCCGGACGCACTTCCTTGCCTGCGAAGATGTAGCTGGTGGGTCCCAGCAGGGCGAATCGTTTTTTATCCCGGACGCACTTCCTTGCGTGCGAAGATGTAGCTGGTGGGTCCCAGCAGTCAGGGGGAAACGTTTTTTTCGCGAAATACAGTGGCCCGTCCAGTGGGTCCCCGCTGTCAGGTGGAGGAATCATTATTTTGCGCGTAATCAGGAGGCACTTCCTTGCTGCGGGCGTGGACCCAGCTGTCAGCCTCTCCACGTACAGTCCACGTCCGATGGAAGTCGTTCCTTGACCACGTTGACCACGCCGTGCCGAGAGCACCACTGCGGTGTACGACGGCGAGGACTAGGAAGGGGACGACTCGGAGCTGGGGAAGACGCAGCGGTGGATGCCCACGCGAAGAGGAGTACGAGGGTTCACTGGTTCGGTGTGAGGCTGCTGTCGCCGCAGAATAACAGGGGGTGTGGGTGAGTAGAGGGATGGCATGGCCAGCGGTGGGAGTAGTAGGGGGCGGTGAGGCCTCCGCGGCATCACAGCCGGCCACGGGAGGCGGGAGCACGTGGCACGACCGGCGCTGGTTTGGGCGGCTGGAGCAAGAAGACCAGAGGTTGAAGAAGCACTACGGCCGTTGGATGAACATCGTATGGTAACAGGAGCTAGAATCGTTCATATTGACTAAGTTGACAAAGCCCTCCGTCCTCGTCAACTTGGTAGGCCCACAAGTCAGCCTCCCACTATGCTGGGTTCCAGCTAGCAGGGGGAGTATTCATTTTTTTTGTGCGTAATAAGGAGGCACTTCCTTGCGTGCGAAGATAGCTGGTGGGTCCGACATGTCAGCGGGGGGCACGTTATTTTCACGAAATACAGAGGCCCTTCCGGTGGGTCCCAGATGTCAGGTGGAGGAATCATTATTTTACGCATAATAAGGAGGCATTTCCTTGTGTGCGGCCGTGGACCCAACTGTCAGCCTCTCCACGCACAGTCTACTTCCGATGGTGTCGTTCGTTGACCATGTTGACCACGCCGCGCCGAGTGCGTCCAAGGTGGTGGACGACGGCGAGGCCCCGGACAGCAACGAGCCGGAGATGGGAAGACGCGGGAGTAGAGTCGCAGACGGAGAGGTGTACGAGGGTTAACTGGTTCTAGTGCGGTGTGGTTCGGCAGTTGGTGGAGAAGAACAGGAGGTGTGGAGGGGTGGACGGATGGCCTGGCCAACGGTGGAGTAGCGCTTCATAGCGAAGCGTGCTAAGCAGAGCTGCTAGCAGCAGGAGGCGGGAGGTGGTCCCGATGGCGCTGGAGGAAGAAGACGAGAGATTGAAGATGGATGCCGGTCGTTGGATGTAAATCCAACGGCTAACATGTCAGAATCATTTGTTGACTAAATTGACAACGACTTGCGTTGGCTTCGACCTATTGGCCCACATTTCAGCCTCCAAAAATGTGGCACGTATTCAACCCATTTTTTCAAAATTTACAGTCTTTTTTTTGCGCGGTAGAATTTACAGTCAATTTGATCTTTTTTTTTGAATTACAACCATTAGCTGGGCTGGGTGAACAAATAATGTAGCGTCCATGCGGCCCATTTATTTTATTTCCTAAAAAATTACAGGCCATTTGCACTTTCTCGAAATACATGATTTTGCTGGGCTGATTCTAATTATAATGTTGGGTTGGGCCAGCAATGTTATCAAAAAATAAAAAGGGGCTGAGCATTTTGTTATAAATATATTTAAATAATAAGTGATATTATTACATTCGTCCTTAAATCTTACCAAGCTTTTGTACACAATCACTAGGATTTTCGTGCCAAAACAATCCAGGATTTTATTTGTTAAGAAATTATTTTTATAAGTTAATAAGATGTGGGATATTGTTTTCTTACATATGTAAGTATCTGTTAAATATATGATGACAATAAAAATAATATATAATAACATATAAAATAATTTAAATATATATAATATAGTTAGAAGGGAAACATAAGTTGGACCTGGCGTTCCTATTCTTATATAGAAAAATAGAACAGACCTCTGCGTTTTCTTCAAAAAAAATACATAAATTGGGCTGCCAAAAATAAAACCTCGGATGGGAGGTCCATAGGCCGGTCGATACATGACGGCCCTAAGAAAATACAAATAGGCCTATGGACCTCCCATCCGAGGTCGTGGGCTGCGCATGTTAAAAATGAAAGCCTAGACGGGGCAGCCCAAAACCACGTCCAACACTTGCCAAAACTTCGTCCCTCGTTTTCTCTGTGTTTCGCACACTCGACATTGTGTGGGCATTTTGACTGTGCATCATATGAAGATGTGCTATGCATGAATGTTGATCAGCATGATGTTAACTAGCTAGTAGTTCCATTTTCGACCATGAATAAAACTTCCAACATGATGTTAACCCTGTTTGAAAAGGCCGTGTTAATATAAATGCTCTGCCTCTGAAAGTTGCAGTTTCTTATCTGAAACTGAACTCGCAGTTTCTTATCTGAAACTGAAACTTGCAGTTTTTTCTCCGAGAATCACATTGTCTGCACTTTTATACTCCTATGAAACTACATTTTTAAGTGCTAAAAATAGATCTCTAGAATTCATAAAATACTTCATATGCTCAATACTACAAATCTGAAATTCAAAAGACATTCATATCTGAAAGTACTCTCAAAATACACAACACAAAACACAATTCACAACATGCAAATACTGACAACCCTAAGATCCTCCTGACAATTCACAACCTGCCCGACTATTGGGCTGGGGGGGGCAGCCCCTCCTATTCCTTGGCGGCAGACAGCCGCCCCGTGAGACGATGTGTACGGCGAGGGAGACGATGGCGGGGAAGCGTCGTCGGGCCAACTGCTTTTCTCCTCTTGCAGTTGGGTTCGGTTGACGAAGACTCTACCGGCTCGCTCTGGCAGGACACCCTCACAAACGACAGCCTGTAGATGTTCGATCCTTCAATCTCTGGTGGATGCTCCATCTGGGATCGATACTCCCACCACCGCTCCCTCACGATCGGATTCGGTGAATCTGTTTCCTCCATGGCCCAGAGGAGCAGCTCTATGGAGAGGATGCAGCAGCGAATTAGGCAGATCGCCGGCGGCGACCAGGCAAAGTTAGCCAGGTTGAAGGAGATCCTTAGTTGGTTTGACAATGAGTGGGAGATTTCGAGGACGGTGCGGGCCATGTGGCAATGTATGTGAAAGAGCGAGACGGCGGCGATGTACATGTACTCCTCGGCGGCAGTCACGCCACGGTCCTCCGAGTTCATCGAGTATCTCCTCTGGGCGATGGAGCAGACAGATTCGCCCGAGGCGATAGTCAGGCGGAGGTGGTGGGCGTATAGGTCGAAGGTCGAGCACCCAGAGGATAACGAATCGATCGAGTATGGTGTGCCGTTCGTGAGGGTGCAGAGCCAACCGGAGCCATAGGAGTATTCGTTCTCCCACCGCAAGAGGAGGCCGGATGGCGGGACGTCGCTTCCCCGCCGTTCTCCACGGTTCCCTCGACGCTCGCCTCGTTTCAACGGCGGCGGTAGGGTTTAAGGTAAGCTTCGCACTAACCTAATCTTCCACCTGCTCATGCTTACAATTAGTGTGACAGCTAATGAAAATCATGCTTACAATCAGTCTCCGAGTACTATGCCAATCACCCTAAAATAGCTCTGGACCTTTGGGTCAAAGTTGTGACACAGTGTACAAATAAAGAAAAATAGATTGGTGCTTCTTTCAGAAAAGAGTACTCCCTAGAAAACTGCCAATATAAGCTACTAGTATTTGGTTAGATGATTTGCTGCCGAGAAAGATCCGTCCACAGAGAGCGCCACACATCCCACTGGTGGTGGTGGATGCCAATGCATGCATGCAGCATGGTTGGTGTCGGTAATTTTTACTTGGCACACCTCGCACTCTGCATATATGCCGGTTCCATACGTACATTTGTGCAGTTCCACCAAAATGCAGCTGAATAACCCTGTTTGCACAGATAATGAAAAAGCGTGATTATATTATAGTGGCACTAGTTGATGAAACACACAAAAAAAATAGAAGAAATTATTGCGACAGTATCATAGTATGCCATGCTGCGAGGGCAAGATGGGCCCTGCGACGCCTCCTACGGTACGCCTCATACTGGACATCGTCCAAAGTCTCCCAGATACACCTTCTGCCAGTGATGAACATCAGTGTACAGCAGTAGTACAAGGAGGCGCCTTGAGACATTCAAATCTCTATTTTTGTACATATCAACTAAAATTAAGCACCCCAGTTTGCAGAAACGCTTAAACATTAACAATGGGGCTAGTTGATGAAACATACATTAACAAAGGGAAGCACTTTCTTTATCTACATTGGAAATGAAATGATAGAGATGACACTCGCTCTATTTTAACTGTATTATTACTTCATTTTATCAGTGACACTAGGGTCGAGCAGGTGGCAAACGAGGTGTACCGTGCGTCGCAAGGATGGAGGCCGGGGGTGCTTAGACTGGGAAGCTGAAGCTGGCTCTTTCAGTCACCAACATGGATGATTCAATTCATGGGACCTTTTGGTGCAGTTCACCTAAAATGAAGCAATGTCCCGTGAGCTAGCAGCTTCTTCAATTTTTTTAAGAAAAGGGCTCCAGCCCCGGTTCCATTTCCATCAGAAAACGAAACCCACAGAGCTTCTTCTTCATTAGTTGCAATAAAATTGAGCAACATCAAGGTTGGTTGTGAAGCTCTTGGAATGCTCAACTATAATTTGGGTATCATTTGTGCAGTTCAACTAAGATCGAGCGTGAAATGTATATCTCTGTTTGCACAAAAAAGGTGGAAAGGAGGGTGACTAACAAGTGATGAAACATGCATCAAATGAAAAGAAGCATGTTCCTTATCTGAATGGCAATCCTACAAGGACAGTAGAAATTTCTAAAGCACTGGCATTGCTAGATATTAGTGTGGGCATTAGGATAAACTTTGACAACCGTTAAATACGACATTACTTTGGGCACGGGAGAGTAGGCGGACCAGGATAGTTGCATTTCTAACAAAAAGAACCAACTTATCTTAATGGGAAATTTTAGCAGGATATGTAAAGAAGTGCCATTGATTCATATTACTGGAGGCATTACATTGAAAACAACATTGGTTTAACGTGTCCTTACTTTTAACAGTGCGACTGCTACATTTTACCAGTGGCATTACATAAGAGTGGCTCGGGGCAACAAACATCAGAATAGGATATCTGGCTTGGTCCCATTTTTGTTCGGTATAGCCACCTTATACTGTGTGAGGCTAGCAAATCTAGTGCTGGACTTACTTTGTTGACTTGTCCCCCAGTCCTCACTTTCTTTCCTTTTTCAACCAATAGATCGGGTTTATATTGAGTTTGTACTGCGTTTCCCTTTATTTCCCTATTAGACCTAGAGACCAATTGGATAGCCAGTCTCTGCTACTTTTCGCCCCCATTATTTCCTCTTTCGACCAAGTCCTAGATTCAGGTAACAAATCCTCCCCCACCCCCACCCCGTTTCTTCCTTGTTTGAACCAAGTAGTACTAGATTCGAGTGCATGAACTAGTTTTACCTCTTAAACGTAAAAAAATTAGGTGGTTTTCAAACAGCCGATCGATCCTATCTACGAGGGGGCCTGACAAATAGTAAAAGATACAAATGCAGCGACGTCAGGAGCTCGGGAAGTAGAGCAAGGCTGGTTTCGAAGGAAGTTATACCTGATGGTCGCCGGGATGTCGCTAGGTGGGCAGCGGGAGGCCGGATCTGCCCACACTACGGCAGCGAGGAAGAAGGGGTCGGAGGCCCTCCCTCGCCAGCGATGCTTGGGAGAGAACGGCAAGGTAGGCTGATCGGGACGCGCCCAGCAGTGGGTAAGAGCCGTCGCCGAGGACGACCGCGTGAACGTTGCACCTTCTCACCTTCCCCGGCGGAGAGGATCTGGCTGGATCAGTGACCAGCGGTGAGCAGAGAGAGAGTGTGGCCACCGCTGTCGTGTTTAGATCTGGAGAGGCCGAGATAGTGTGAAGAGAGCAACACTAGCAAGCAAGCGCAGAGGCTCCTGCCTATATAGTGGAGTAGTACTAATTTTCTTTTGTCTACCGGAGCCGGCTTGACCTCGTCAATGACTGTCGAGAAGTCTTCATGCACGTGGCCCAGAGGCGCAGTTGTCGTCATTTTGATCTAAAGCGCCGGATTATAACAGATAACACGAAAAAATGCCACATGACAAGAAATCATAACCTCACTGCCCAAAAGAGACAACATGAATCCCGACGGACAAACTAGACGAGGAACAAAGCTCAAACTAAAGATAAACTCGTAGAAAAGGGGTCCGTCGATAGATGTCCTAATTAACATAGCCGGCTTGACCTAGATGGCAGCTGAGTAGTCACTGTTCGTGCATGTGCCCCCAATGACTAGCCCAACTCAGTTGTCGCTGTTTAACCCTCGCAGTGATCCGAAGCACATGACACCTAATTTTGCGAGATGACAACACTACAAAAAAAATACACTTCCGTGATGATACGTGTTTGTCACAGTAGGTCGCTTTTTTTGTCATGCATGTACATTCATGATAAATTTATGACAGAATCAAGATAGTCATACCTGTGCTGTCGTAGAAGTGTTCCATGACATTACCAAAATTATCATCACGGAAGTGTCCACTTCCATGACGATAAATCGCGCGCCATAGAAGTGCTTTCGTCAAGGGTGACCGACACGTGGCAACCACCGTAACGGAACACCGTTAAGCTATCGGGTCGGGTTTTGGATCCGATAACCCGTTAACAGCCCCGACCAATGGGGATTTTCCACATGTAAAATCATCATTGGCTGGAGGAGACACGTGTCAGGTCCACGTTGGCACAGGTGTCACTCATCCAATGGGCGAGGCGCGCCTATGATATGTTGACATGTGGACCGACCCATCAAGTTTAAATGGGCCGGCCCAACTGAAGGCCCACAAGATTTTGCGGACCATAATGGGCCGGCCCAGCTAAAGGCCCACGAGATTTTGTGGACCATAATGGGCTGACCCAGCTAAAGGCCCACAAGATTTTGTGGGCCATAATGGGCCGGCACAGGTAAAGGCCCACAAGATTTGTGTGTGCCATAATGGGCCGGCCCAGGTAAAGGCCCACAAGATTCTTGCGGATCATAATGGGCCGGCCCAGCTAAAGGCCCACGAGATTTCGCCGACATTAATGGGCCGGCCCAGCTGTAGGCCCACAAGATTTTGAGGAACCTAGTAGGCTGCCCATTAACTGGCTGCCATGTTTTGGGCCAAATGCCGGCCCATATTTGATCCGGTCCATTAATGGCCTGCCACGCTCCGGGCCTAATAGTGGCCCATATGAGATCCGGCCCGTTAAAAGCCTACCACGTTCGGGCCAAATTACGGCCCAGATCAGGTCCGGCCCTTCAAGGGGCTTTGGGCTCAATTTTGGCCCGTATCAGCTTCGGCCCGTCAACTGGACACTATGCTTTTCGGCCCACTTGCTAAAGGCCCACTTAGTAATTCGGCCTGATATTAGTTTTGGCCTGTTAAGGGCCCGTTTAACATTTCGGCCCTATATTAATTTCGGCCTGTTAAAAGCCCGTCATATAGTTGGGCCTAACTATGGCCCGGTTTGCATCCGGCCTGCTCGCAGCCGATACCTGATTGGGCCAAACAAGGACCGAGACAATTTTGGCCTGTTAAAAGCCCGTGATTTGATTCGCACAATCATGGGTCGGGGTTCATTTCGGGCTGCTGCCGGCCCGTGAGCTGTTCGGCACGTCTCAGGCCCAACCTACATCGTCATTGCATGACGGCCCGATTATGTACCATAATTTTACGGTTTGGCCGGTTTACTGCAAAGACAGGATATATATACAATAAAATAACTGCAGCATCGTGAATAAGAAAAAACTTAGACTATACAATAAAGAAATTACGGCATATTACATCCACTGGGCATCAAAGTTCGCCACTATGATAATAAAGCACAAGCAGATAGCAGATTACATACACTGGGCATCAAAGATCGCCACCAGTGCAAATAAACACGCCGACAAAATAATATACAAAACCGACAACACTTCAATAGAGTTCAAGAAAGGTTAGCCCTGCTGGGGAGCTGCAGCACAAGCAGCTGAGCAAGATGATGAGACTGCGCTTGTTCAACACTTATATCTTCCTCACTCTGAAAGATAAACAAGCAGACAGATGACAAGTTTTGCACATAAAAGTATCAGTGCTGACAATTCATCACATTTCTTACTGACGAATAAAGTGACACAGTTTAAAATTGTATTAACATAATATGGTATTGTTCAGGTCAAGACATGGCAGGAAATGACATTGTGAAGGAGTTGGCAGCTTCACGACACCACTGGATTACAGATCAAGAACTCATAAGTATCAATGGTTAGTGTGCTGTCAATTTATACCATTTCAGATTGGCAAATAAAGAGACGGTTTAAATAATAGTAGAATGATATGACATTGTTCATAGTTAAGACATTGCAGAATATGACATTGTGCTGTAGTGGGTAGGTTCACCACACCACTGGATTACGGATGAAGAACAGAAGCATACATGCAGTGCAAAAGAAGATCACTTGCTCTGTATAGTTTAATTTACATGGTATGAAGAAGGAACTTGGTTGTACAACTAAAAACTTAAATTGAGAAAGGACAAACTTTTGTTTATGAACTACATAATAAACTTTAAACAAGGAATTTGATGCAAACACCAAAAATAAACAGCTGTTGCAGTCATGCCTAACCAAATATATACAACAAAGTTTGAAGGCTTGAGATGGACAAACTTACATTATTGGTGAAGACATGCTCTATAAAGGCCTTGTCCATGCTGATGGGGGGGGGGGCAATTCACGAAGTTTACCACAAAATCTTCTTCAAAAGCATTGCCTTTATTCTACATTTTGTTAAGAGTAAATATAGATGTGATAATATACGAAAAATGGAGAATATTTAAGATAAGATGAAGAGTGATGCTACATAACCAAGTAGCTATAAATGTAAGTGCAGCGATACAGGCAAAAGGTACAACCAAGAGCAATGCACAACTAAACTTCTTTGGTACCAACCTTATGGTAAGAGTAAATATAGATCTGATGTGTAGAAAATGGAGGGCAAAGGAAAATAAGCTGCAGAGTGATGGTACATGAACAACTACCTGTCATTATAAGTACACTGATAAAGGACAACATGTACTTACAAGAACAATGTAGAGCTAAAAAAAACATTGGCATTGGATATATTCTACACTAATGTAACCATTCATACAGATTAGATAATTTGGAGCAAACAATTGATAAGCAAGCTATCATGCATACTGCTGTCACATAATGAACCAGGTATGTATGCAAGTACAGTGATACAGGACAACGGGTACTAACAAGAGCAAAGCAGCGGGCAGCATATTTGCGATATCTTGTCGTTCTTGTCAAACCGGAATTCTTCTTCGAACAGATTTCCTGCAAAAAAGATCCGTAAGGCACATGCGGAAAAGTAGAAGTTCAAATTGTCATGTGATTTCATAGACAGTACCTCATCCTGGCAACGAGACCAGTGCATAACAAGGTTTTTCCATTCAATGTCTTCTAAATTTAGCACAGGAGACTTCACCGGAAATTCGTTTATAGACTTGCCATCAAAGTGTGATTTCCTCAGGTAACACCGATACTGCTGCAATGCTTCCTTGAAAAGCACAAGCAATCTTTGCTCGTCATGACTATCTAGATTGACCCTCGCCTAGTTACAACAATGTAATGTAAATCATTGATGTGTTCAATCAGCAGAAAACAGGAAAATAATAACCATGAATAATAGCACTTACACGTAAGTTGGACAGGAAGATGTGAAAATGGTGTTTGTCTTCACAATAATCTTCCCATGATGGGAATATATGAACGTAGTCCCTAACAACATTGAAAGCATTGTCTTTTAAACTGGGAATAAATGGAATGGGGTTCCAATTTGCAGGAATTGGCCGTCTCTGCAGTTGGGATAGGTCTTCGGCCGGTGGACTTGCTGTACTTTTTGCTGGAGTGGGATTTTTCTTTGGTACAGCTGGTGCTATGGCAAATGAAATCGGTATACCTTTTGCTGGAGTGCAGGTCCTGTGTGGTGGGGCTAGTGGTGTGGCTAGTGAAGTATGGGTACAGTCTGCTGGAGTCGGTCCTACGTTTTGTGTCACTGGTTGTACAACCAATATAAGTGGGGTGTTGTCTGATTTCTCCGGCACCACCACGTTTTTCAAGGACTTTGCTGGTGCTCCTTCAGGTTCGGCAATCACCCTCTTCCTTTTTGATGTCTGATGCACAAGAACAACATTTGAGTGGAAAAACATGGTATGATGACAGATGGAATATGTATTGATAATGGATGGGCATGGCATCTCGACATATATGATGAGTAAACTAAGCAGATGGCGGTGCAACAAAGTAGAAGAAATGCAAGACAACATATGCAAGATACCCGCAATCAATAAAACATTGCCAAATTAGAACAGGCACCTTGATGGGTGAACAGGACAGGCCATCTGCCTTTGACTCCTCGAGGTTAGAATAGTCATTAGGATCATATTCTGAACAAGAATCAACAGGTGGGGAGCGTATGAGTTTCATTGCATCCAGAATGGCACTCAATGCCTTGGTGCCAATTTTGTAAGTCATTGCAGTGTTTAGCTTCAAGAGTTGACTGCTGCTAGTGCGACACAAAGCAGCTACACAGATCATAGTGTAGATATAACGGGAAAACCTTAAGCATCAGAGTAAAATCAGCAAAGTGGAACTTGCTGGAATATATGTGCTAGTATTGCCGGTACGGCTAGAAAGGCTTCGGATACCAGCTCTCTTCAAGTGAAGGTGCGGTACTGTTAATATCAGTGTAACTCTCAAAGGAGACACAACTCCCCGCATTTCCTTGCTATTCTTATAGGATTCAAGTCGGCAGGCCACTACAAATCCTATTCCTATGTTTACAAGATCCTACGAATCAAAGAGGCTCAAAGTGTCCATCACAACCGACCGTATAGACCTCTACACTGCAAATGTCCCTGCTCATCTTCAGTACAAGGAACATACTGTACTACTATCATACTCCCTCCGTTCCAAAATATAAGTCTTGGTAGAGATTTCCACTATGGATCACATACAGATGTATCCAGATACATTTTAGAGTGTAGATTCACTCATTTTGCTCCATATGTAGTCCATGGTGGAATCTATACAAAGACTTGTATTTAGGAACGGAGAGAGTACATATTAAAGAAGAACGGAAGAGGAACATGGTAAAGAAGAGCAAGCAGATTTTGGATAATAAAATGTTGGTTGCGCAGTGCCCACACATGATGAACTAGAGCTCATTAAGGATGCAACTCCCAGCTGTCTCTCGACCATTTCAGGTGGTTGGATGAAGATCCTACGTCTCCTAACCCATCTTCTTCCTCGTCTCTGATTCTTCCCATACAGAACATCGCACGGGCTGCCGGCCGGACCACCGTCCCCCGCCGCCTGTGTTCCTCCGCCACCCCCACCCCCCACCCCCGCCCCAACCCCCACCCGCGTCGAGTTTTCTTTGTTCGGCGAGGCCCCACAACCACCGAAGCCCCTTCGTTCGCACCGGCGAACTCCGGCGAGCTCTGAAAAATCGACTGACCCAATTTTGAAATTTAGTCTACTGTGATTTAACTAGTGTGGAATATAAAAGGGGAAAACCATAAGCATTGGGAGTATAGTGTTGAGCATGCCATGGCGGATCTGAAGGTGCAAACCGGACAAAGTCAACTTCGCAACCAAGACAAGAAATCAGAGTAAAGTAGTGGCGATCTATTTTCTTGCTGCCATAAATAAGTTGAGCAGATACGAAAGAGTACCGCCTCTGGTGCGGCGCCGTGTACACATCTGCTGAGAATTTGACGGTGCTTTGGTAGCGATGGCTGTCGGCGGCGTGGAAGCAGATCTAGGAGGGTAGTTGGTGGCGGAAGGGCGCGGTGGACGAGACGGTCATAGGAGCGGCGCCGGCAAGGTGGATGATGGCGGGGATGAAGCGAGAGGACGGGATGCAAGGATCCCGGTCCGAAGCCGTGGATGAGAGAGGTCGATCTCTTGTAATGGACGGCGGCGTCGGGGTATCAGCTCCGGCATGGTGGAGGAGGACGGCAGTGGATGGGGTGGCAGACGGCAGCGGACGGAGGAGGGTGGGGTGGAGAGGGTGTTTTGGCGCGCACGGAGTACGAATGGGGAAAAGGGAGGTAGAGAGGAAGGGGGGAACCATGTATTCAGGGCGCGCTTGTCTCAAATGCGAGGAAATTTACAAACTTAGCCCCTGTTTCAAATTTCTACTACATCACAGCAACATTAGTCGGATGGGGATAGGACAGTAATCTCGCATACACCGAATATTTGCCGACGAGAGTTTGTTTTTGGCGCCCAGCGTGTATGAATATGAATCGGGGAGGGAGTCGATTTCGGCCGAGGACACACTGTGTTTTGGCGCCCACCGTGTATGAATCCGGGTGAGAGGCGGTAACGTCATGTTTGGGTGAAATTACAAACCTACCCCTATCGAAACCTATAGAAATCCAGCAGATAGTCTTTGTGTGGCAGGGATAGGCAGTAGTGATTTCCATCTCGCAGATTTTGGTTTCGGGCGGTTACTGCGACTTTCCCCGCTTCGTTCAAATTTTGCAGAGTGCACGTTTACCGTGCCAACTCAATTCAAATCCCGTTTGTATTCTATTTTTTCGGGCGGGATCCATTTTCAATTGGAATTACATTCTATATACATCATTTTTTTAATATATACTTTCAAAAGCACAACAAATAATTCTGCTCCTTTATATGTATAATATGATTTACAAATACAACGATCTCGAAATCTTAAGGTTGAATTCGAAATTTTTTAACCAAATTATGTTCTACTAAAATGTATGGATCAGTAATATCTACTTATTAAATAACATAGATGTGCGTGAATTCATATGAGTATGCATGTTTGATAGATCAATTTTGGTTCGAGTATGGATTACATGTATCATCATCTCGAATTCAAATATTTGAATCCCTTTTTTGTTCACTCCTTTCACGCCCATCTCTCTCGCATGCATGCTCCTTCAGGTAGCTATCACTCTCTTTTCTCCAGCTCACCCACACGCTCACTTCATGTTTCTCCTATCCTCGCAAACATGGTCTCTCGACATCTCCCTTGAGAAGTGTCACACTCTCCCTATCATTATACATTACACGGTTTTCATTATCTCTCATGTGACGCCCCGATTTGACCGTACACTAATCATGCACACAAATGTGTACGATCAAGATCAGGGACTCACGGGAAGATATCACAACACAACTCTAAAACATAAATAAGTCATACAAGCATCATAATACAAGCCAGGGGCCTCGAGGGCTCAATTACAAGTGCTCGATCACAGACGAGTCAGCGGAAGCAACAATATCTGAGTACAGACATAAGTTAAACAAGTTTGCCTTAAGAAGGCTAGCACAAAAGTAGCAACGATCGAAAAGGCAAGGCCTCCTGCCTGGGACCTCCTAACTACTCCTCGAAGCCGAACTCCATGTAGAATCATGCTCGGGATCTCTAGCTCCTGGACTCCAGCATCTGGTTGCGACAACCAGGTACAGAAAGGGGAAAAGAGGGAGAAAAGCAACCGTGAGTACTCATCCAAAGTACTCGCAAGCAAGGAGCTACACTACATATGCATGGGTATATGTGTAAAGGGCCATATCAGTGGACTGAACTGCAGAATGCCAGAATAAGAGGGGGATAGCTAATCCTGTCGAAGACTACGCTTCTGGCAGCCTCCATCTTGCAGCATGTAGAAGAGAGTAGATTGAAGTCCTCCAAGTAGCATCGCATAGCATAATCCTACCTGGCGATCCCCTCCTCGTCGCCCTGTTAGAGAGCGATCACCGGGTTATATCTGGCACTTGGAAGGGTGTGTTTTATTAAGTATCCAGTTCTAGTTGTCATAAGGTCAAGGTACAACTCCGGGTCGTCCTTTTACCGAGGGACACGGCTATTCGAATAGATAAACTTCCCTGCAGGGGTGCACCACATAACCCAACACGCTCGATCCCATTTGGCCGGACACACTTTCCTGGGTCATGCCCGGCCTCGTAAGATCAACACGTCGCAGCCCCACCTAAGCACAATAGAGAGGTCAGCACGCCGGTCTAACCCTATGCGCGCAGGGGTCTGGGCCCATCGCCCTATGCACACCTGCACGTTGCGTACGCGGCCGGAAGCAGACCTAGCCTAGTGGCGTTCCAGTCCAATCCGGCGCGCCACTTAGTCGCTGACGTCACGAAGGCTTCGGCTGATACCACGACGCCGGGATACCCATAACTACTCCCGCGTAGATGGTTAGTGCGTATAGACCAAATGGCCAGACTCAGATCAAATACCAAGAACTCGTTAAGCGTGTTATGTATCCGCGAACGCCGACCAGGGCCAGGCCCACCTCTCTCCTAGGTGGTCTCAACCTGCCCTGTCGCTCCGCCATAAAGTAACAGTCGGGGGCCGTCAGGAACCCAGGCCCACCTCTACCGGGGTGGAGCCACCTGTCCTTTCAGCCCCCTCATCAGAATCACTTGCGGGTACTCAACGAGCCGACCCGACTTTAGTCACCACATGTGTCATGTATATAAAGTATATAGTATATACCCATGATCACCTCCCGAAGTGATCACGGCCCAGTAGTATGGCATGGCAGACGGACAAGAGTGTAGGGCCACTGATGGAACACTAGCATCCTATACTAAGCAGTAGGATAGCAGGTAAGGGTAACAACTGTAGCAACAATGATAGGCTATGCATCAGAATAGGATTAACCGAAAGTAGTAACATGCTACACTACTCTAATGCAAGCAGTATAGAGAAGAATAGGCGATATCTGGTGATCAAGGGGGGGGGCTTGCCTGGTTGCTCTGGCAAGTAGGGGTCGTCAACTCCGTAGTCGAACTGGGGGTCGCCGGTAGTCTCGGGGTCTACCGGAAAGAAGTAATGGAGGGGGAACACAATAAATAACAGAGCAATCAAAGCAACACAAAGCGTAACATGACAATACGGGGTGCTAGGTGTGCCCTAACGCGGTTGTAGGTGATATCGACAAAAGGGGGAAACATCCGGGAAAATTTTCCCGAAGTTTGCATTTTTCGGACTGATGAAACGGAGGGGGAAAGTTGCAAGTTTGCTATGCTAGGGACGTCTGGCGGACGAACGGACTGCGTATTCGGATTCGTCTCGTCGTTCTGAGCAACTTTCATGTAGAAAGTGTTTTCATCTGAGCTACGGTTTATTTTATATGATTTTCTAAAGTTTTAAATCATTTTAGAATTTATTTAATTTATTTAATTCAACATTATCCAGAATAGTGCCTGCTGACGTCATCATGACGTCAGCATGACGTCAGCAGTCAACAGGGCGTTGACTGGGTCAAACTGACGTGCGGGGCCCACCTGTCATTGACTGATTAATTAATTAACTAATAATTTAATTAGTTTAGTTATTAGATTAGTTTAATTAATCAAAAATTAATTAGGTTAATTAATTCTTTAATTAATTAATTATTTTTAATATATTATAATTTTTATTATTATTATTATTATTTATATTTTATTCTATTTTTATTTTTTATTTTATTTTATTTTTATTTTTTTGTTCAGGGGCTAGGCCCACTTGTCATAGGCCCATGGGGCCAACAGGGTTAACGGGCGCGGCGTGTGGGCGTGGGCGCCCGTGCACCCGAACGGGGCATCAGGGGGCGCCGACGGTGGCCGTAGCCCGGCGCGGCGGGGCGAGGCCGTGGCCTCGGCGAGGCTCGTGGGCCGGTGCGGGAGGAGCGGTGCGGGGCGGCGGTGAGCGCTGCCGCGCGTCGGGCTGCGACGCCAGCGGCGGGCGATGCCGCGGAAAGCAGCAACGGGGCACGATCATGGGCGCGCGGGGGGCACGCCCAGAGTGCAACAGGCGCGAGCCGGGCGAGCCTAGTGCGCGGCCGGCGCGCAGTGGCCGTGCGCGGGCATCGAGAAGGCCGCGGTGAGCGCGAGGACGCGGGCCGGATCCGGTGACGCGGAGAGAAGAGGGGAAGGGGACGAGGCTCACGGCGGGGTTGGTAGGGAGACGGCAGTGGGCTCGGGGAGGGTCGGGGTGGTCCGACGAGGGAGAGGACGAGGCGGACGACGGCGACGGGGACGAGGCAGTCCGGCGAAGGGGGGCTCCGCGCGGCGACGTCGGCCTCAGGGCGCCGCGGGTGTCGGGGGCGAGGCGGGGAGACGACGGCGATGTGGCCCGGCGCGTCGAGGCCGTGAGCCGCAGCGGCGGCGGGGCAGCGCCAGGAATGGGCGCCGGCGTCTTGGGGGGGGGGCGCGGCGAGGCTCAGTGGAGCCGGTGATGGAGAGGCGGGGGCGGTGCAGTCCGGCGCGAGGGGTCGGCGAGGTGAGGCGGTCGACGGCGACGGGCGCGTGGGAAGGGCGCCGGCGATGTGGGGCGATGGGCTCGGGGCAGTTGCCCGATCCAGATGGGGAAGGGCGAGAGAGAGAGGGGATCGGGGAGAGTGGGGATCGTGGGAGAGAGTGGGTGAGGCCTAGGGTTTCGGGGGGGGGGAGGGTATGTAGGGCGGGGGAGTGGGGTGGGCCATGTGGGCAGGCCTGGCCGGCCGGCTGAATGGCCAGCTGGGCCACGAGGCCCACGAGGGCAGGGGGTTTCTCCTCTTTTTATTTTTATTCTTTTCCAGTTTCTTTTATTTATTTTTCTTTTCTGTTTTATTTTATTACCAGTAGATTTTAGTTTTATAAAAATATGAGACCAACACTTAAATTAGTGTTTTAAATTACCCCTCTGCCACAAGAAGTTTCACACTTTAATAAAATAGGTTTATATTTCTTTGCTATTTAAAAGCATTTAAGTAATTGTTTAGCCCCTGTTTTAATTAATTTCCTGCATCTAAACATTTTATCAAAATGTGGTTTCTCCACCACAATCACCCATGATTTATTTTCTAAATTTTGAACAATTTAGTTTTCAGTTTTTTTTGTTTAGTTTTCATTATTTGAAAACTTTTATTGTTTGCCTATATTTTAAATTTTAACTTGAATCGTTTTTGAACTAACTCGAGTTTATCAACAGTAACCGAGGTGACGTGGCACCATCAGCAGAGGTTTACTGTAACTTGATTATACGGGCGTCACAATTCTCCTCCACTACAAGAAATCTCGTCCCGAGATTTAAGAGGGAAGTAAAGGGGGAAGGTTCGGGTTACGAAATTCTAGGGAGTGTTCTTGGTCTTGGTTGTTCTTCTCGAAGAGGTTGATCCATTACATTGATGTCTTCATTCTACTGTTTCAGGTCATCGTGATAAAGTTGTCGTCCTTTCTTTGGGAACTCCATCGTACTTACGACAGAGTAAGGGGGTATTCTGGAAGAACGGACCTCTGCAAGGTTTACTATCTGGTCAATATCATCGGGGAAGGTGGCGGAAAGTAACTCTCGAACTAAGTCTTAAGAAAAGCCGAGAGCATGTAAGAAAGTACCATGAGAAGTTTCAAACGGGTAGGCAATCGTTCGAAGCCCGAAACAAAGTGTGAAAGGGGGTTGAAAGCAATCGGAATAAGTATTATGTCTGATGCTAGTATAGATTAGTAGGACGGTGGTCCATGAATTACATACGAGGCCACGCGCGATGAATAAATTTGGGAACAGGGGGTGCACAGGAGAGTCAGGTTTCGATCCTGTGGAACTGTGGGTTATGGGCCCACCATGTGGGTTAAAAGTAGGCAGGGCGGTGACATCTTGCACGATCATGATAGCAAGGCATGTCAGAGGGTAGCCTGTCAGTTATATGTCAGCAACATCGTCGGTACCAAGGGCGAGGGACGAAGAGAACCACTTTCCTGCTCGTTGAAACGAGGCGGACCATTAGGCAAAGTTCTCGTCCATCGGTGGTTACCGAAATGTCACCAACAATAGTAACAGGGTCTTACTGACAGAGTTGTACACCGAGGTGTTTACATAAACAGGAGAATATTACTGCTTAGATCATATAGATCACCAGAAAGGTTAAACCAAACAATGGAAAGGAAAATATGATTATCAGATTAAACAGAAGAATGGAAAGGAAAATGTGTTTAAACACATATTTCAAGGGTATATCCTTCCCAAGGACAAGCTGAGCATGATATTCATGACAGGATATAATGTAGAAAACTCTTTAGGTAGGGGAGAGAAATTTCATGACATTACCCATACAACGGTGTTTGGATAATTGAACAGGAAACATTTAGCATTGGTCTTCAAATGTTCCCGTTGAAAATCGGAGTACCATAGACATGCTTCGAGATAGCATTGACATGGTCAATAGGTGAAGATCAGACTTTGGAAACAAAAAGGATCCATCAGGAACAACTTATAGAATAAGTCTTACAAGTTCCTCATGGAAGAACAGCTAACCTTGCTAAAAAGGAAAACTTATAACAATAGGTCCTCTGGCCAGGTGTGTTAGGCATGACATCACCTTACCGGGTCATAAATAAACCAATGTTACAACTCTTCGAAATATGTTCCAACCACCATATCTGACCGAGATTCAGATCTGATTGGTGTCAGGATAACACAGACTTAGGATGCCTGAGAAGAAAGGTGCAACACGAATTGTCGAGATGACATTGTAAGATTCTCGAGAATTAAACCATGGAAGCGAGTTCCGGAACAAGAGTTCATCATTAAATCAAGGAGAGGATGAGGGGGTGGCTGATGGACTCAGCGACAATTCCTCGAGATTTCCAAAAAGATGGAGTTCCACTATTATGTGAACAAGGAGATAACATTAGCTAGATCGAATGATATAATGAGGTATGCTCGAGGAAAACATACCCAATTAAACATTGGTTGAAAGGTGCACCCGAAATATGGGATGGGTTGCATGACCAACGTCGGAATGGTGATTCAATAATCAATAGTCTAAGAATGAACGGCCGACCATTGACTTCAAAGCAATAGGGTTGCTAGAAGTTTTACAATCCGAACAACACAGTTCACCTGTTGGTATCCCGGTTAGAATCAACACGTGAACCTGGAAATGAATGGAGATGGCGAGAAGTATTACTATATCAGGAATTCTTAAGAGGTGGGGCAATCCTCACAACATCCTTGACATGAAAGATAGTAATACTTCAATGTAGAACATAACATAAGCTGGTTAGCAAGAAGCTCCATAACATGGTCAAGTTTGTGATGAAAGGAATGTAAGGATGTTGTCGATGGTAACTCAAATTACCAAGGAACGAGGATGGCACTAATCATCAAGAATTCCATTGATATCCTGGAAGGAGTCAAAATGTTGATGATGATCACGACATTTTGTTGTCGAGGGGATCCACGAAGAAGCAATTGATCAGCGACTGCATCAAGCAAAAGGACTGATGCAACAAAAGATTATTGGAGCCACAGATACTACACAAACTCGAGGTCAAGTTTGTTGTTCGAGGTGAAACGATATGACGAGGAAAATCGACGTAAGCTTAGCTCATCGTCGAAAGTGCTGCTCCGGGAATAAGGACCAGGTAGCACAGTTAAAATCATCAAGATAATGATATAGCCGAGCAGGCTAGGGATGACGTGATCGAGTACGAACTCGTAAGCAAAGGAGATTACTAAGAGTTGTTTAATCGTGATGCGGACTCGATTTAGTTATCGATGTCCTTGAGTGTTTAATAACTCAGAGCCCGTGAAAAATTGGAATTCAATGAGAATGCAATACTTGATGGAGAACTCATAATAAGTTATGCAGCTCCGTGATAATCTCGAGATACCAGGGGGGTAATACTCGACGACAAACCAAAGTAGAGGTTGGACTAGGGTATTGCTCTGCAGAAGACAAGTGCTCAACTTGTACGAGAAATGGTATTTAAAGGAGAACATGGTCGGGACCACGATTGCAAAAGGCCAGATCCCAGATATAAGATGAACTTATACCCAGGGAATAATTAATTTAAGAGAAGCTTTTAATGATAAGATCTACATCGTGTCCATGGGCATGAACGCAAAGTTCAAGGTCGACTCCCACTTCTTCAATGCATAACCTTTCATTCACTTCTCGCGTTTGATGAAGTTGCAGTGTTGAATTTTTTTATCTGGCAAGATACCAGAAGAGTATGACTGATGAAAACTTTCGAGTTCACACATATTATGAAAGGCATAGGTTCAACCCATTGGGGCATCATGGAAACATATACCACAAGCTTCAGGGGTAAATAACTCAAGCTCGATAGTAGAGCATGGGTGTCAAAATGAGAGGATACAATTTACTAAAGGCATTATGTATCAGGGAAAGAACTCACAAGGATATTCAATATGAAGGACACTGTCGGATAAAATCCAACAAAGGAACCGATGGTCCATAAGGGATCTGATGTGAGGATCGGTACTCAACCAGAGGAAGAAGAATGCAAGGAGATCTGATTATAGAAACAACTGACTAACTCAAAGTTCAAATGCAAAAGAATTATGATTTCCAAATCAGGGGGTCAGAAGCAACGCTCTGATCAAGAATGGATAAGTTGAGTAGGCTTAGGGGTACAATCGATGGCAATTTGATAGGTCGAGATCCAGCTCACGTTTAAAATGACGTCTGAGCCGGAAGAATGAATTCTAGGATATGATTGAGGATTGCGAGCATTCGCACCAAATTGAATCAACGGACTCAAAATGATAATGACAAGAGATGCCAATAAGATTACGAGACTTATGGGATTAACCATAATGCAAGCAAACAAGAATTTCAAGAGCAATAGGCTCCTGAGGATTTTCGGAAGATCGAATAGTATTTTGAAGACTATTGTGGAATACTTGAATCAACTGGGGATGACCGGATACTCGGTAAGTGCGAGAATTATCCGTAGGGGTATTCAGGTGACAAAGAACAGCAAGGCAGTAAGCTCAAAGGATTCTCGGAACAACAGAGAAATTTCGGGGTATCTTGTAATAACAAGATCAACTGGGAAACATTGTATGAATGGCGAGTATACGTGGTTATCCATAGGAGTTTATCGATGAAAGGGAATTGCAAAAGCGATGAACACAAGTTCTTAGGTTATCAGCGGAGAGTATCTTCAGGGTCTTCACGTGCAGCAGACGATCATCAGTAATAAGGGGGGGGGCTTGCCTGGTTGCTCTGGCAAGTAGGGGTCGTCAACTCCGTAGTCGAACTGGGGGTCGCCGGTAGTCTCGGGGTCTACCGGAAAGAAGTAATGGAGGGGGAACACAATAAATAACAGAGCAATCAAAGCAACACAAAGCGTAACATGAAAATACGCGGTGCTAGGTGTGCCCTAACACGGTAGTAGGTGATATCGGCAAAAGGGGGAAACATCCGGTAAAGTTTTCCCGAAGTTTGCATTTTTCGGACAGATGAAACGGAGGGGGAAATTTGCAAGTTTTCTATGCTAGGGACGTCTGGCGGACGAACGGACTGCGTATTCGGATTCGTCTCGTCGTTCTGAGCAACTTTCATGTAGAAAGTGTTTTCATCTGAGCTACGGTTATTTTATATGATTTTCTAAAGTTTTAAATCATTTTAGAATTTATTTAATTTATTTAATTCAACATTATCCAGAATAGTGCCTGTTGACGTGAGCATGACGTTAGCAGTCAACAGGGCGTTGACTGGGTCAAACTGACGTGCGGGGCCCACCTGTCATTGACTGATTAATTAATTAACTAATAATTTAATTAGTTTAGTTATTAGATTAGTTTAATTAATCAAAAATTAATTAGGTTAATTAATTCTTTAATTAATTAATTATTTTTAATATATTATTTATTATTATTATTATTATTTATATTTATATTTTCTATTTTATTTTATTTTTTTGTTCAGGGGCTAGGCCCACTTGTCATAGGCCCATGGGGCCAACAGGGTTAACGGGCGCGGGGTGTGAGTGTGGGCGCCCGTGCACCCGAACGGGGCATCAGGGGGCGCCGGCGGTGGCCGTAGCTCGACGCGGCGGGGCGAGGCCGTGGCCTCGGCGAGGCTCGTGGGCCGGTGCGGGGCGGCGGTGAGCGCTGCCGCGCGTCGGGCTGCGACGTCAGCGGCGGGCAATGCCGCGGAAAGCAGCAACGGGGCACGATCATGGGCGCGCGGGGGGGGGGGGGCACGCCCAGGGAGCGACAGGCGCAAGCCGGGCGAGCCCAGTGCGCGGCCGGCGCGCAGTGGCCGTGCGCGGGCATCGGGAAGGCCGCGGTGAGCGCGAGGACGCGGGCCGGATCCGGTGACGGGGAGAGAAGAGGGGGGGGACGAGGCTCACGGCGGGGTTGGTGTGAGACGGCAGTGGGCTCGGGGAGGGTCGGGGTGGTCCGACGAGGGAGAGGACGAGGCGGACGACGGCGACGGGGACGAGGCAGTCCGGCGACGGGGGGCTCCGCGCGGCGACGTCGGCCTCAGGGCGCCGCGGGTGTCGGGGGCGAGGCGGGGAGACGACGGCGATGTGGTCCGGCGCGTCGAGGCCGTGAGCCGCAGCGGCGGCGGGGCAGCGCCAGGAACGGGCGCCGGCGTCTTGGGGGGGGGGGGGCGCGACGAGGCTCAGTGGAGCCGGTGATGGAGAGGCGGGGGCGGTGCAGTCCGGCGCGAGGGGTTGGCGAGGTGAGGCGGTCGACGGCGACGGGCGCGTGGGAAGGGCGCCGGCGATGTGGGGCGATGGGCTCGGGGTAGTTGCCCGATCCAGATGGGGAAGGGCGAGAGAGAGGGGGGATCGGGGAGAGTGGGGATCGTGGGAGAGAGTGGGATAGGCCTAGGGTTTCGGGAGGGAGGGTATGTAGGCCGGGGGAGTGCGGTGGGCCGTGTGGGCAGGCCTGGCCGGCCGGCTGAATGGCCAGCTGGGCCATGAGGCCCACGAGGGCAGGGGGTTTCTCCTCTTTTTATTTTTATTCTTTTCTAGTTTCTTTTATTTATTTTTCTTTTCTGTTTTATTTTATTACGAGTAGATTTTAGTTTTATAAAAATATGAGACCAACACTTAAATTAGTGTTTTAAATTACCCCTCCTCCACAAGAAGTTTCACACTTTAATAAAATAGGTTTATATTTCTTTGCTATTTAAAAGCATTTAAGTAATTGTTTAGCCCCTGTTTTAATTAATTTCCTGCATCTAAACATTTTATCAAAATGTGGTTTCTCCACCACAATCACCCATGATTTATTTTCTAAATTTTGAACAATTTAGTTTTCAGTTTTTTGTTTAGTTTTCATTATTTGAAAACTTTTATTGTTTGCCTATATTTTAAATTTTAACTTGAATCGTTTTTGAACTAACTCGAGTTTATCAACAGTAACAGAGGTGACGTGGCACCATCAGCAGAGGTTTACTGTAGCTTGATTATACGGGCATCACATCTCACGTCTCTACTGTTCTCTGGTATCACTCGGTACCTAAGCTTTCTTTTTCACCGCCACACACACAGTCTCCACTCGTCTTTCACTTTGTCTTTCTCTCTATGGGATTCTCTCACACACCCTATATGTCTCTACATATGACTCATACTACTAAAATTACTCTCTCTCTCTCTTGTAGACACAACATTTGTTGCGGTCTCCTTTTCGTCTCCATCCCAGACTGACATTATTCATTTGTTTACCGATCAGACAACCCCGACTACCGTCTCCTCTCTCTCACTCACAGACACACACACACAACTCCTGCTTCCACTCCCCTTCCCGACTACCGTCTCTCTCTCACACACACAAAACTCTCGCTTTCGCACCCCGACTCGTATTTCTCTCACAAACATTTATCAACTAGCTAGCCTCTAGATAGGTTTATACACCCGCACACTCGTGCTTCCACCATCGCATACATGTCTCTCTCCCGCCCCTTGTATCTATGTAGATTTTTCTTCCCTTCTTGAGACATGCCCTCTCGATCGTGCACACACACACTACCGCCTCATTTTAAGCTGATACCTATCGCACACACACTCCTTGTGTCTTTGTCACACATGCACTCCGTCCTCCTCCACTCTCCCTCTCTCTCACACACACATGGGCTTTTTGCAACAACTAGCAAGATGCCCATGCGTTGCACGGAACATCAAGATGCATTTGTATGAGTAGTTTATCTTGTGGGGGAAAAGGATGAATGAGGGAAGGCCTTATTTGCAAATGTGGAGAGGGGTGTGGGTATCTTTTTGCAAAATTGCCATAGTTTCCTTCCTATCCGTCAATATAGATTGGACGGCCTATATTGCAGATGGCAGGCACACGATCATCACCGACAATGCTTTTTATAAGAGTAGGGATAAAAAATAGAGTTGGTGATGATGGTGGGCCTGCCATCCTGCAATGTAGGTCATCTGATTTATATCTGACGGATAGGAAGGAAAATATGGCAATTTACCCGCACTCTTCACCACATTTGCAGATAAGGCCTTCCCTCGTTCATCCTTTTCTCCCACAAGATCTTGATGTTCCGTGCAACGCACGGGCATCTTGCTAGTAAGAGTAGAAATTAGACATATACCACTTCTCGAATCTTGAAACCAACAACATTCCTCCCTTATCTCATCAAAACCGCCAAAGGAATATATTTTGAGTGAAACATAACATATTTTTAGTGATATACTTATTTCAAAACTAGACTTTTTTCTATCAAATCGGTGAATATGTATTAATCTAGTTTGATCGTGTGGCAACGCATTGACACATTGCTAGTAGTTATTATAATTTTTTGAACACCAGACAAATGGTGGAGTACATATACGAAGAGAAAAGGCGCACGCACGCAGTCGGCCTCTCGCTGTCTCGCACACATGAGTGTTACGTAAAGGCGACGTTAACAAATAAACCCTAAAACCCTAGGTGCACGATGGCTGCATTCGCGGGTACCGGGTACATGGTGGAGCACCTTTGTAGGAATAGTCAGCTCGCGTGATAATTTGATCTGTAGGAGTTGATGGTCGGTACCACAGGTGAACAACTTGGAGCGCGGTGGCTCGCCAGTTGCCACAGATCGAGTAGCCACGTTTAAAATATCGTTTTTAGCGGGGTTAAGAGTTCCGATTTTCAATGGCGCGTTATAAGTAGTAAGTAGTTTTTAGAACGATTGGTATGGAGCGAAAATGGAATTCATAGTACTACGTACCTCCTTGGCGTATGGTTGTATGGTTTTTTTTGCGATGGAGGTTGTATGGGTTTATGTTGCGAGATGCTGAACCTGGTAGTTCTAGGGCAAATACTATGGTTTAGATTTAGATGCTGGTTTTCAGTAATGAAAATCGGAAGGGGAAACCCTTCTTTGATTAAAAAAACTACTACCTCCATTCTTGTTTACTAGTCCCCATCGTACTTTGGGTCAAAGTTTGTCCATGAATTTTACTTGTAAAATGTGAATGGAAAATGAGATTTTGTTATACCCAAACAAAAAAAGACTGGAGGGACTGATTGCTCTGACACGGACGTGACCTCTCATAGCGCAGGCATTGAACCGGCACGCCGGCCAAGAGGGCCGCACTCGCTGCAGGCCCGGCTGAGCATGCCTCCTCGCCGCGTGCAACCAGCTTAAGACTGCCCCGCCTGCCTTCATCGAATCCGCGCGTGTGCCGGCAACACGTCCTTCCGCGAGCTGGCAGGCATTTTAGAACACAAAAAATGACTAAAATATAAATATTTTACGCATGGTCTTGACTTGTTGTGCTCGCACTGGTAGCAGGAACTAGTAGAGGATTTTCTTTATTTATAACTCTCCTCACATTTTTTTGGCTTTGAAGTGAATCATGGTTGTGGACATTATGTATGAATGTGCAGATATCTGTGAACATGAGTTTGATGTGGAAGTTGAACTTGGAATGTCGGGCTTGCGTGTGAACTATACCATGTCCAATGCTTCGTCTGTTATTGTTTGGAAAGTAATTGATGTTATTACATGACCCGAAAAAAAAAATTTGTGCCACATTAGTAGATGCACGGACATCACAACAGGCATGCTGACTGGATAAACATTTGAACCTAGCTATTATGAAGGAAATTTTGTATTGACAACAATTTTAGATAGCAGGAGACGCCTAGCTTGCTCTGCCTCTACTAGCTTATTTTTGGCTTCTTCCATCTCTTCTTTGGCTTGGGTGAAGAGAGCATCTGATTGCTCTTTTCGCTTCTTCAGGAACTCAGCTACATTCTCAAGAGCTGCTGCACACTTTCTTTCAGCCTTTACTAATGCCACGAGGACACGAACAGCTGACGACTCCACCTGGCTTGTGTGTAATCCAGCATCATCTGGGAATTTGCACCTTGTGTCTAATCCAACATCATTAGGGAACTGGCACCTTGTGTGTAATCCAGCCTCATTTTGGAAACATGATCTCGAGGTTGACCATACTTCCCTCCTCGCAGGAACTGCATCCTAACATGAAGTTACTTCTTTTTTAGATCAATACTCAGAGCAACCTAGATCCATTTAGTAGAAGCCAGATAAACAGAACTCGGAGAAGTGAATTGTTACATCCTAGCTAGTTCATGCATTAGAGTGTTGCATCATGTCTACTTTTCACAGAAACTTGAAATGGGGATGCCAGAAACCCCCAGCACCCCCGTGAACACAACTAGGGTTTACTAAAATCCTTTTCAATGAACCTGAAATGCCCTCCATAAATGTTCACTATCTTTGGTCCTGGCTAAAACCTCTGCCAAAAATGGTTTCATATTTTTGGAGGCTATTCTGGATTTTTGCACCAAGCCATAAGTACCTGCATTTGGGCAATTTAAATCCTACAAATATTTTAAAATGCCCAAATAATCTTGAAAGTATTTTTAGGCTGTTGAGAAATTTCAAATGTGCCTCTGAATATTTCCAGGATTTTCCTAAATGAAATAGTATTACTACTATTTCAAAACACAGAACAGAAAAAAAACAAAAAAGAGAAAAACAGAAAGCAGAGAAGGACTTACCTGGCAGCCCACTGGCCGGCCCAGCACTGTGCTGGCCCGCGCCAGTCAGCTGCCTGCTCTCGCCAGAGCGGGCAGAGAGGTGACACCGGCGTGCGCGAGCTCGCCACGGCGCCACCTGCTTGCCGCCTCGCCCGTGGACGAGCTGGACGACCTCCACGACGCGCCCCCGAGCCCCTGGACACCCCCTTTCTCCCCCATCGCCTCTCCCTCGCCTTCCTCCACCATGGCCGACGCAGCCGCTGCCACCTCGCTGGAGTAGCCGTAGCCACCGTCGTCCTCGCGCCGCCCCATCGTGTCCAGCAGCTCCGCCGTCGCCTTCCCCTTCGAGCAGGTCGAGCCCCGAGCACTCGCTTGCCCCGAAGCCACCGCTCCGACCT
This sequence comes from Triticum aestivum, assembly GCF_018294505.1. Lineage (NCBI taxonomy): Eukaryota > Viridiplantae > Streptophyta > Magnoliopsida > Poales > Poaceae > Triticum > Triticum aestivum. The sequence goes on from NC_057808.1 coordinate 398,782,369, forward strand.
CGCCTTCGCCGCTCACCGTCGGAGATCCCCTCCGCCGTCTCCACCGCAGCAGTTCGCCCCCGACCTCGCCGTCCGCTCCGTCGCAACCACCGTGAGCCGGGCCACCTTCCTATCCTCTCCATTCTCCCTCTCGAGCTCCGTAGCCACTGCACGTAGCTCACCCGCACGCGCCGCTGCACGAGCTCGTCGCCGACGAGGCTCCGGCCATCCAACGGTCGCACCACCATGGCCGTTAGCTCCACTGCATCGCCAGGAGCCCGTAGCACCATCGCACGCCCCTCGCCGTGCTCTCTAGCGACGGGTTCGACTACACCCGTACCCCGGCAGCCGCATGGCTCTTCACCGGTGTCGATTCCGGCGACCCCGAGCTCCACCACCACCACCAGTCGATGCGGTTTGCTCCCAGCTACACGTAGGTGCTCTCCGCCGTCCATTTGGTCGCCGGAGGAGGAATCCCGCACTCCACCGCCGCGTCTGGACGCCGCCGGCGGCTAAACGCCGGCGAGTCAGCGTGGTTTAACCACGGGTTGACTCCCCAGAGTCACTGACAAGTGGGGCTCGCCTGCTAATTAACCTGGGTTAGGTTTAAGTTAATTCTAATTAGTTTAATTACCTAACAGTGACACTGACACAGGGGACCCACACGTCAGGTTTGACCTGGACGACCCCGCTGACCGCTGACGTCATCATGACACACTGCTGACGTAATAAGTAACTTAATTACTGGAATTATTCTTATACAGGAAATTCCAGAAATTATCACAAACTTCAAAAAATCATAGAAAATAATCTATAGCTCAGAATGAAAAGATTTATATATGAAAAATGATCAGAAAATCCATTATATCCATCTGTACTGGTTTCATGCATATTTAAGCAAGTTAACCTACTGGTTTATGCAGAACAAGATAAAGCACTAACATGGGCCATTTATGAACTTGGAATTTGAATCTTTGATTCAAAATAGTCCAAACCCAACTGGTCTTACTTGCATTAGCCCAATACATCCATTCTTGCCATGTCTCATGCATGCATCATATTGTTGCACTTGCTTGGTGTTGATTGTGCTTCGATGTGTCCATTGTGGTAGGTCCTGCCTCCGAGGATATTCACGAGTATCCAATTGAAGGGCAGCATCCCACCACCACTCCGTCAGGCAAGCAACCCATTGATCATTTCGATACAAACCCATCTTCTCACTTCTGCTCTCATTTACTGCATTAAGACAACGCGATTCAAACTGCTGTGCGTTGCGGTAGTTGAACCCACTTTCCTTTGCATGACCTGTCATTGCCACAGTAACTAGATGAAACCCACTAGCATGTGTAGGAGTTGATTGAGCCATGTTGTGTTCCTACAATGCTATGCTTGCTATGCTTAGAGTCGTGTCAGGTCTGGCTCATCAGGGTGATGAACTAGAGTGAAAGCGTGTGTCGGTAATGAGAGTGAGGTGTTGAATACGTTTTGGTAAAGGTGTCGATGGGAGGCCATGTAGGAGTACATGGTGGGTTGTTTCATTGAGACCGTCCCTAAGAACTGAGATCTGTATGCGTGATTTAAGATTCAGCTACTACCACGCATTGGGCCCGAAACCAATGGACCCCCTCGGCTTCTTAATCACCCTTGTCCTCTGTCCAGGAGTTGCACCTAGTTTCTGGTGTTTGTAGTAAGCTGGAGGCCGTGGACAGCGCTGACCAAGGGGTGGGCTGTGATGCGGTAGGCTCGTGGCACGGTGTACCGAGTCGCACGTTTGGTGTCCGGGAACCCTGCACACATCGTTTGGGGCCGTATGTGGAAACCTCGGCCGGACTCCCTGCGGATGGAACCTAAATAGGCGATAAACCTGGACTAGAGACTTGAGTGTTTGGGTAGGCTGTGGCCGACACCCACGTTGGGCTTCCGCTTGAAGGTTGCCGAGTACACGTCGTGTAGCGACGGTAAGTGGTGAGAGCGTGTGTGACGAAGTACACCCCTGTAGGGTATAAAACTATTCGAATAGCCGCGTCCGCGGTAAAGGACTACTTGGTCGCTTATGCAGTTCATAGACAAGTAAATGGATACTATTAAAAGCCTCAAGATAAGTGTGAGTACCGCGGATGGCTCTCTCGTGGGATGACGAGGGAGGATCCACGGTGGAGTATTGAGATGGTGATTAGTGGACTCGTGTGCGAAAACAATTTCACAAGTGGTGTCTCGTAGGATAGCTTAGCCAAGAGTCAAAGCTGGCTTGCTGCAATAACTCCACTACCTTCTTGAGAATGAACATGTATAGTAGGATCTGTTGTAAGACTTGCTGAGTACCTTTGTACTCATGTTGCTTCAATTACTGTTTTCAGACGACAACACCGCCCCTTCCGATGGGTTCTACGTAGAACTCGACGATGATGAGTGACTTGCCACCCAGGTGGTGATCTAGGGTTGTGAAGGGCCTACGTAGATAGGCAGGCTTCGTCAAGCCTTCTTTCTTTCTAGTGTCTGTACCCAGACAAGTTGCTTCCGCATGTGCTTGTATGATTGTATGACTTGAGTGTCGGGTCTTGTGACCCCTATCTGTATGAACGAGTTATGTAAGGCTCTCCGGAGCCCTTTAAATAAAGTACTTTGAGTTGTAGAGTTTTGTTGTGATGCCATGTTGTATTTGCACATATCGAGCATATTGTGTGTATGATTGAAATGCTTGGTATGTGTGGGATCCGACTATCTAGTTGTTTATCCTTGGCAGCCTCTCTTATGGGGAAATGTAGTCTAGTGCCTCCTTGAGCCATAGTAGTCCGCAACAGCCCGGTTCACCGGAGTCCTGCTAGCCCAGCACTACTGCTCTGGACACTTGACTGGTCGGCATGTGATTCATATCGTTCCTGTGTCTGTCCCTTCGGGGAAATGTCACGCGGTGACATCCGGAGTCCTGCCTAGCCTGCTACAGCCCGGGTTCTCGGAGTCCTGTTAGCCCGGTGCTACAGCCCGGATTCACACGCTGCTGACCGACACGTTCGATGTTGATTCATGTATGCCTGTCCCCATACGTTAGTGCCGCTTTGGGTTCACGACTAGCCATGTCGGCCCGGGTTCTCTGTCATATGGATGCTAGCGACATTGTCATATACGTGAGCCAAAAGGTGCAAACGGTCCCGGGCCATGGTAAGGCGACACCCGTGGGAGTACCGTGCGTGAGGCCGCAATGTGATATGAGGTGTTACAGGCTAGATCGGTGTGACTTAGAATCGGGGTCCTGACATGAATTCAAAAGGAAAAATAAAATAAAAACATACTACAAGGTGAAAACACCCACTTCCTACATCAAGCTAAAAACGAAAGCATTAGGACGATTAAGACTCTTCTTATTACACATCGAAGAACACCACGCTTAAGAGAAACAGAAACTACAACATATACACATCGAAGAACACGAGGCTACACGAAAGTAATTGAAAGGGTGTTACTAACTAAAGCTCGTTTTACAGGTTCGGTGCAGCTCCTCTTTAACTTGCCACGCTCCTTGAAGATGTCCCGAATATCCCGTGTTTGGTCTTCATTGCTCCTCTGCATGTTCGCACTCGTGGTTTTAAAATCTCAACATGGCAAGAAAAATATACTACTAGTAATACTCGCGCATCTTGTGGGCAACATTAAAGCACTCGTCTGCCATCTTAGAGCATCTCCAACAGAATTGCAACGCGCGGCGCTTTAAAAAAGCGTTTACAGTGCTGAGATCGAGAAGTAGATACTAGAGAGTAGAGGATAGTTCTCAGCATAGATAGATAAAAAAAGAGAATTCAACTACTCCTCGTCGTCCGACTCCTCCTCGGTGATGTCCTCCTCCGACGTCTGACTGTAGGCGTGAAGATACCGATCGTCGTCAGATTCCCAGGGCGATGCTGCTCCTAGCCTCATGTTGAATTGAGCGTCCGCTTTTCGCCTACGCTTGTCCTCGCGATAGGCGGCTCGCTTCGCCCTCCTATTATACCTCTCCGCCCTCCTTTGCGCGTAGAACTCGCGCTCTTTGATGATGTCCTGCGGGAAGTGTTGGCGCCACAGCGCCATGGCTTCCTTGTCCATCTCGGCGATGCCGAGACGGTGCTCCCGCCTCCAGTTGTCGCGACGATCCTCGTCGGTGCTAAGCCCCGGCAGAGGCGCGACCTCCTGCGTCCGCTCCCGCGTCGGCACGTTGGGGAAGTTCAATGTTCTATGAGGCCACCGGAGGCGCCACACCGCCGCGTCGTACGCGCGGGCGGCCTCGTTGGCGGTGTCGAAATTGCCGAGGCTGAGGCGCATCCCGCGGAACCGGATCTCGGCGGAGAAGCCGCCGGAGGGGCGCGCGCGGACGCCGCGGCATCCCCAAGTTTCCCGGCGACGTGGCGGCATGGTGGCGCAGTGGCGGCGAGGCGAAAAAGAGCGGGGAGAGAGCGGCGGCGAGGCACAGAGCGGGGAGAGAGCGGGGGCAAGGCACAGAGCGGTGGGAGGGCGTTGGATTTTATAAAGCGCGCCGGACGCCGCGCGCCAAAACTAGCGCACGCCCGGCCACTTTACTCGCGCGCGCGTGATCCTTTCCCGACGTCTCTGCTATCTCTACTCTTTTCTCTACTGTTATATTTATTTTATATTTAATATTTAATATTTATCTCTACTTCCTTTACTGTCTAGTTTTTTTCTCTACACTTTTTTGGCAATATAGGTTGTCCGATTTATATTTGACAGATAGGAAGGAAACAAATGGGAATTTTGCAAAAATATACCCATACCTCTCTCCAGATTTGCAAATAAGGCCTTCCCTCGTTCAACCTTTTCTCCCACAAGATAAACTACTCATACAAATGCATCTTGATGCGTGCAACGCATGGGCATCTTGCTAGTTCTAAAAACCTTTCCATCATTTGCCACACTACTAGTTGCAGATGAAAAACCTACCCAAGCACAGCGCGATACAGGAGCGACACACAATTACAAGCCGATATTCTGTTGGACAATGGAGGCTATAACCAATTACTTTTACGGGAACAATAGCACCCAGGAAATTTGAAGGGTAGGTATGAACAAAATTGGAGTTGCACATGTACTGCTAAGTCATTCAATACACACATTACCAATCGAGGAGTAGAACGATGGTGGCGGCGGCCTCTGTGAGTCATGGTCGGCAACGGGAGTCAGTTCATTGTCCACGACGGTGGTACTTCTGCGCTTGGCGTCGGCTTCCGGGAAGCAGATCCGAGACCGTGGAAGATGATGTCGGGGAAGAGGCTCCATGTACGAAGACGACGGTGGACCGGCTCTAGTGCGGCGTATGAGGTCGTCGATGAGGCAGATGCGCTGCGGTGGACGAGTGCGCCGATGTAAAGGGGAGGAGCACGAAGGCTGCGGTGCCGTGGAGAAGTCTATTTTGCGGTGGGGATAGAAAATGGGGAGTATTCTGGTGTACTACTCTGGGTGCCGGGGTGGGGTTGGCTGGGTAGGGTGAACCTGAAGTTACGAAAACAGCCCGCTACCAAGCGTCATCCGTAGGCCTATTCCGAAGGCTATGATGGTAACTTCCCACTGCTCGAATTAGGGTCGCGGGAGATTTTCCCGCCGACCTCAAAATTTTGTGACACTGGACTCCCCGTGTGGCGTGTTGAGTGATTCGGCTAAGCAACTAGCGAGTAGTAGTAGTAAACTCTGCATATTAGGTTTGACCGAAGTCAAACTTCCTAAAGTTTGACCAAGTTTATAGAAAAATATAAACATTTACCATAACAAATATGTATGATGTGAAAGTACATTCAATAATGAATCTAATGGTATTTATTTGTTATTGTATATGTTAATATTTTTTGTTATAAGCTTTCTGAGAGTTTACAAAACTTGACTTTGACCAATGCTAATACGCGGACTTAAATAAAAACGGAGGGAGTACACATTTGTTTTCTTAGTTTGTAGTGAACTAATCATTTGTTGAAATTGTGAAATAAATATATTAGGCTATTGACTTCGAATGTAATGGTCTATACAATTCAATAGTTACAATCATTGTCGAATCCCAAGATGTATACAAGGTCTATAGTACTTCACAACATGCTCAAACTCACATACACACACACACAAAGTAAACTAGAAGACCGTTCTCTCATGTATACACAACGTATCGGCATCTGTCTATGTCTCACTCATGCATGATCATTTGCACATTCACACCTCTCTATGTCTGTATCACACGCACACCGTCTCCACATTGCCCTTCCGCCACAACACACATATGGACACATACACACGTTCTCTCTCAGTCACACACACAAAATCAGTATTAAAAAAACTAGGGCGCACCTAAAACGTCCAAATCCAAATAAACACGAACTGGAGCTAAATTCAAATATATGGAAATATTGCAGCGTCAAGAACTTTCACAGGAAAAAAAGTTGAGTAATATTCGAGGATTGTTTTCACACACACAAAAAGGTTCGGTGGATGTCCTTCGAGCGCGACACGGTGACGCACCGTTCGATCGACCGCGCGGCCGCGGTTCACGCGCTTGCACAGGATTCCGTATCGTGGCTGTGGTACTAACTAATAAAAGCGCTGCCTAAGTCTAATGTTTACGTGTACTAGTACGGTTTTCTTTTAAGTTTGACCAACCTTATATATAAAACTAAAGTAAGCTCCCACACGCGCACTCATCAATATGCCGCCGCCGCCGTTGCGCATGCCGGCGCCCGCCTGCTCCGGCCAACAATTTCTCGCCCATCACCGCCGTGTCGCCGCCATCCCTGTGCCATGAAGCCGAAGGCTCGCCCGCTCACGTCGTCTGCAGTCCCTCCTCGCGATGCCGCCGCGCTGCCAAGCACGCGAGCAGCTGGTGGAGCCGCGTCTATGCACGCAGCATACGAAGAGGAGGACGAGCGCGTGCTCCAGCACGCCGGCGAGGAGGAACTAGCGTGTCATTGTCGTCTCCGCCCGCGCGGAGGAGGCGCGCATGGTGGCTGTCGCGGCGGAAGCCGGTCGCGCGCGCGTCGAGCCCGCAAACCGGGTGCGGACGCGGAATCTACCTTCGAGACCTTGAATGCCACGTGGATCCTCAATCTGAAGGAGCAATTTGGGTCAGTCGACTCATGTGAGCCGTTTGATGCAACATGGATGGCTAGAAGGGCTTCTTCCACCTCTTCTGTCGTCTTCTTCCTTCGCTCCGTCGAACTTCTTTCACAAATCGACTGACCCAAATTATACTACTAGTACGAACGTATTAAGTACAGTAGGAACACGAAGATACGAGCAGTAGTACCAACTGCAAGAAGAACAGTAGTAAGACATAGTACTAGTACTACTGTACGTACTAAAGAGTTCAAATAACGAGAAAGAACATAAACATAGTTCTGCTGGGGCCTCAGCACAACACACCCTTGAAAATAAACTAAGCAACTAGTCCGCTTGACACTGCAGTAGAACCAGCATGAGCGACGGCACTGCCACCTACTCGGAGTCCGAGTCCACGTCCTCGACTTCGTCCTCGTCCCTCTTCCTCTTCCTCTTCGCCGACGCTTCTTTGCTTGAACCGGACACTGGGCTCTGCTTCTTCATCCAACCCTTGTAGATATTTAAACAAAGGTAGGCATCCATTGCTGCGTACAGGATGTGATCTTCATCTAATGTCTTCGACTCCCATGCATGATGAAACTCGTGATGAGGTTTCTTCAGTTTAGCGTACGAAGGATCAATCATGGCTGCTGCCAGGGTCAGCATTGAAGGTTGAGAGGAGGACACCAGGCTTGCCTTCTGGAGATCGAAGGGCTGGCCTACAACGAGACCTATCCGACGCAGGACATCCCTGTCGTTCTTAAAGCCTACAGTAACGAATTTCACTCTTTTGTCCTTGAGGAAGTTCTTAAAATCCTGGCACTCAACGTCGGCATGGCATATGTGGTAGACCAAGCAAACGTTATGTACGCAAACCTGGATCACGGCGGGCTTCTTCCTCTCTTCGTCCTTTAGATCCTTCTCTCGTCCCAGGACTGTGGTGTACTCAACATCTAGCCCAGCGACCCACTCATCCGTTGAACTGTTGAACATGCGTAGGAAGCGAGCAAGCCATGCTTTCACCGTCTCGGATCCACGTGTGTAGATGACGATGAACTGATCGCCGGTGATGGCTCTAACCTGGTACTCAGCGGCGACCATGGAGATTTGGGAGGCCATGGATTTTGGAGGAGGGTTAGGAGAAGTTGAACTGTTGTACCCCGCAAAAAAAACTGGGAGCGAACTAATGTGAAAGGACGGGACGACTGGGAGCGAACTGTTGTAAGGTAGAAGACGGGGACGAGTAGGGCGTGCGAACGGCGTGGGGTTGCTGGCTTGCCCGGTGGATAAACGGCTGCAAGCCCCCAAAGAGTTCTCGAGAACTATGCGGGACCCACTAGATGTCATGTCTACTAGACCCATATCGTAGGCCTGACGGTATAGCTTCTGCCTGTTCGCACGCCATGCCGGCGCGTGGATGTAACTTCACTTAATTCCGTCAAACGTCGCGCCTCCCACGACCTTCGCCTCCCTCGCGCGGTCGCGCCCTTTGAGACTTCGACCGGCTATAAATGAGCAATTTTTTTGCCTTTTTTTAGACAAGCAATTTTTTTGCCTACTCCGCATGCATGATACTCCCTCTGGTCCTTTTTACTCCCGTCAACCGTTTGCAAAGTGTTTGACCAAATTTATACTTTTTTTGAACACCACCTTATATTAATTAACCAGCCACACCAGTACACTCATTCGATACAATATTCACCACACAGGGCGGTACGTTATTTACAAGAATACCATCTAATCTATTGTCAAAGCTATACTTAGCGATTAAGTGTGCCACCTTATTGGCCGAACGGCTAATCTTTGACAATTGAAGATTGTTGATCAACTTCGAGATGCTCAACGCTTTCATCTTCAGGTCACGCATAGCAGACCTGTCATAGTCCCCCGATGCAAGAGACGCTACCACAAAAGCGCAATCAGTCTCTAAAATTACAGGATTATGAAGAGAAATACCTATGTAGAGACCGGCAATGCAAGCCCTAAGCTCCGCTTCCTCCACGCTTTGACAGGCATCAATGAAATCCCACGACCAAATTTATACTAAAAATATCAATATCTACAATACTGATTATAATGAGTATAAGAGAGAGATGATTATAGTAACATAGGTAGATACCGTAACATAATAAATGTGATGCTACTATGTGTCATGCATGGCAATAAATGAGACCACCTATGATACTAATCTATGATACTATGCACTATAGAGGTAGTAACATAGACTAGTAACATATGCATGTTACTAGTCTAAGTTACTCCCCACTATGACCAGCCTTAGAGTACCACTACCTCCCTTCTAGTTTAAAGGGCTCGATTCAAAAATTTCACCTACTCTTAGCAAGATAGTAGAGGCGGTGGAATAGTTTTTGAAGTCTGCAAAAGTACTCAACTAGTGTTGTCGTTCTTCACAAAAAAATGTGTTTACCAATGCATGCATGAACACTAGTTACTCTAACCCCCCTCTCTTCTTTAATTCTTTGCCACATCAGCATGTTTGCTATTCCCGTGTGCATGATACCAGCTAAGATACCACCATTATGGCCAGCCTTAATCATCGCATGCAATAATTTAGTGCACCTTGAAATATGAACATGTGTGGGGCGTGTATGTTTTTAATGACTTGAGACTATACCTAGCCCGGCATGCAAGATGACTTATTATGCACCGTTCCCCATACCTGCAGGAAGCCCGTTCGTCTCCAAATCTTTTCCTCTCCATGTGTGGAAACAATATGCCTGCCAAACTCTCCTTCTCCCTCCGGCGGTCCCACCACTCCACCCCGTGTGAAAAAATCTGCATGCATGACTCTCCTCCCCCCACGCTCGTCCAATCCGTTGTGACCAGCAATATTTCCACCCCTTCGCTCCCCCGTAATTTACTCCAACAAATATGCCCACGTAGCTGTTACTTAACTGCAGGTGCACTGGGTCACTGACATATGGGCCCAACAGGGGTTTGGCCCACATGTCAGTGACGCAACTGGACCTGCAGTTAAGTCAGTGCAGCTCAGTCCATATCTTACGTAGGTGTGCCATTGCTCGCTATAAATACTGCGCCTCCCACGACATTGCTATCTCCTCCCCCTCACGTTCACGTTCATCGCTATCTCCCCCCTCCCTCTCACGTCGACCACCATGGCATCGCCCCTCCCAAGCCCTAGGAGCCCCTCGCTGCACCGCGCGGACGGTCACGCGTCGCCGTTCCGTTCCTCGCCGCCACTAGTCGAGGAGGACGCGTCGGTGTTCCGCTCCTCGCCGCTACGCGACGCGTCACCATTCCGTTCCTCGCCGCCACTAGTCGAGGAGGACGCGTCGGTGTTCCGCTCCTCGCCGTGACGCGTCGAGGTGGACGCGTTGGCGTTCCCAATCTCGCCAGCACGCACGCCGGAGGACGCGTCGGCTCCCCTCTATGAGGAGAACGCCGCGCCGCCCGCCGAGCCCCCCAGCCTTGAGGAGCTTTGGAAAGAAATGGATGTCGCCTTGTGGGAGGCTTTGCCTCCAGCAGAGCGCGCCAAAATAGAGGCGGAGAAGAAGGCCGAGGAAGAGAAGCGCACCGCGGAACAAGCTGCCTGGGAGGCCTATGTCGCGTCCGAGAGAGTCAGGCAATTGGCTCTTTGGCAGAAGGCTCGTGCGAGGGCCGTGAGGGTGGCGGAGGACGCCCGTGCCGACGCCCTGAGTGCAGTCGGGCCCAAGCGCCTCATCTACGCTTGGCGGTACGTGGACCGGGTGCACGCTTCCAGCGAGGAGGAGTACCTGTTGGCGCCGGATCACCACACCGGTGAGATCGCGCTCGCCCGCCGGCAAGCCGCCAATCAGCACCTCGCGAGTTGCGAGGCTGAGGAAGAGGCGTTGTGTCGGCGCGCTGGGAAACGGCCGCGCACCAGGGCACTCGTGGCGCGCCGCAAGCGCTCCTGCGAGCGCCGTGGCTTTTAGGAGGAGTATAATTTTTGTTTCGTAAGGCGATCTCATTAGTTTTGGGACGCAAATGATAAATCCCGAACGTTCAGGAATTTTTAGCGTCCTTAATTAAGTATGTAAAAGGGAAAGTTTGGAAACCTTGTGTATTCGTACGCATTTTGCAAGTACGTGCATATAGCACAAACTTTACTATATACTATCGCACTACACGTCTCTCTCGATATATGCTTGCAGACTGTGCTACTCCCTCCGTCCAGGTCAATAAGTCATCTTTGGTTGTGCACCGTGACCAAGAAGGAGGGAAGACTTATACACCTAGACGGAGGGAGTACTACTATTACTTATGTACGTGCAAATGCACGTTTTAACATTACGATGCGGTTTTTGTAAAAGTAGAAAAACAGCACTAGTCAAGCTTGTGAAACGATTCAATGCAAAACAAATGCAAAAATGCTCGTTTGATTGTTTACTTTTAGCTTCCTTCTCTGTGGTTATTTCTCTGTCGTACTTTGTACGGAGTATCTCACTGGTTGGAAAGGCATGCAAATTCCCAAACCGCTTCCTACACCCTGTATCGAATTTTTTGCCTAACAAGTTGTGCCGTGCAATTGGAATTCCAACTTGAGTACTACTACTAGTAGGAGTACCAGGGGCCAGTTCTTTTAGGCTTCTAGATTAGTAATCCCATAAGAGCAAGTACAATAGAGCTGAGTCAGCGGGCTATAAGAAATAAACTAGTATATTTCTGCTTAGTTGGAGGAAAGAGAAGAGGAGAGAGAAGGTAAGCGGGCTCTTCGTGAAGAGCCAGCTCTAGCACGTGCTCCTAGGCACTTTGTGAGAATGAGAAGTGGGCCACATAATAAAAAAGTAGTACACTCTTTTGATCTATTATTGTACATGTTGGCTATAAGATGGGCTGTAGATGACATGGCACTGGCTTATAGCCAGCAGCTGGCTATACTATTAACCATGCTCTAACTACTACCTCCGTCCTGGTTTATTGGTCCCCATTGTAATCTGTGTCAAATTTTGATCATAAATTTAACTAATGAAATGTTAGTGCATGTCACATGCACTACTCCATCCGTCTAGGTGAGTAAGTCATCTTAGGCTGTGCACCGTGACCAAGGAGGAGGAGAAAACGAGAAACGTTAATGTTTATTTGCTAATTAATAGTATTGCATGCAATGAACTAACCACTGCATGTCGTGTTTGATATCTCAAGTCATTAAAAGCATGCACACTCTTTATCTCTTATTGGTTGATATGTCAAGAAACAAGAAACGAGGTAGAAGTTAATGCACCGCGCCTAAGTGTTTTGGGATTATTTGGTTTTCGTAAGATGACTTACACACCTAGACGGAGGGATTACAATGGTGAGGAATAAACCAGTTAAATCTTTGGTCAAAATTTAGCACAAATTACAATGGTGAGGAATAAACCAGGACGGAGTAGTAGTTTAGAAGCCCAAATAAATGAGTGAGGCGCCTTATTGTTACTCTCCACTGTGACTAGTCTTGTGGGAAAAGCTGGGGAAGCCGCCAAAAGAACTGGCCCTAGGAGTAGTAGCTAGGGATCGAGTGTGCGAGATGAACCGGAGAAAGTAAATGCAGAGAGATGAAATGCAAAAAAGACGGAGGGATGTGATGGTTGCTTGTCCGTTTATTTTACCAGGCCACTTATTACTGGGAGTGGTTGGGTTTTGTGATATGACGGCTTTACTGCCGCGCCACGAGCGGGGTGAGAGGTGAGACTCCCGTGCAGCGCCGCCCTCTACACTTGTACTACATCGGTCGTGGTTTATTAGTCCCCCATTGAATTTGACTGAAGATTTAACTGACAAAATGTTAGTGCATGTCAACAAAAACTATATCGTTGGATTCGTATTTGAACATAGTTTTGAATGATATAATTTTAGGTGACATGCATCAGCATTTATCGTACTATATATAATGTTAGTTCAATTTTTGGTCGTACTAATCTATAGTAGTAAGGTGCCCGTGCGTTGCACCGAAGAGTGAAATGCATTGATCGGGGAGTTGTTTATTTTGACAAAGGATGTGGGGGTCATCTCATGTGTAACGGGTATCGATAGGTTTCTTCGGATATTATTTCATCTCTAGAGCTCACAAACATCCGGGTGAAATAGATAAAAAGGTATCTTTTGCAAACAAAAGCGTTCAACTGTTCAACCTGCATCCAAAACTTGTGAAGAAATAACACTTATTGTGCTTTGCAAGAAATGATCTTTAAGAATTAGTTTTTGAGTATCGATTGTTATACATGTTGGCTACAGATGACATGGCACTTTCTTATAGTCAACAGTTGGCTATACTATTAAGTAATATTAACCATGCCCTTATACACCTAGACGGAGGGATTAAATCAGGATGACTTGCAAGCGGGCAGAGGAGATGTAAGAAATGGTTCATCGTAAGTCTTTCACCAGTACTGTAGTAAAAATTCATACATGGAAGATTCTAGACTAAACCATAAACGGATACACTTTTATTCATGCGCGATACTCCAATAGAGCAAGATCATGCATGGAAGTCTCCACATGCTTAGACAGCGGATTACATTGAGCGAAGACTAATGATCAACATTTAACTTGATAATGCAGATGTCCAGGTGAACCTCCTTGGAGTCCCCGTGCACATTGTTGGGGGTCAAATAATACCATGCGTCTTCCATGTCCACATCGGCGGGAAGGTCCCAGCTCGGCAGAGTCCAAGTCAGCTTGACGTAGCCAGTGTCGCCGCCCACGTACCTCCGAGGGGTAGTAATAGTGAGCACGCACGCGTACATCGGCCTCGTGTCAGTGTCAGCGTCAGCGGCATCGCCCCTGACGCACACTACAGAGATGTGGCGGCGGCCTGCGCGGGCCTCGCCGGTGGCCACGATCAAGAGGAAGACGCTGCCGTCCTCCTCCGAGACTAGCAGGCGGCGCTGATCCTCCAGCGACTCCGGCACGGTGAACGGGTAGCACGTCTCGTACTTGATGTTCTTCGCCAAGGGCCAGTAGTGATTGCCGCACGCCTGCGTCAGCTGATGCACGATGTCCGCCGGCGAGCCCCAAAACGGCACCGGGCACTCATAGCAGTAGACGAAGGGCTCCTTGGAGGCATCGACCAGGCCGTCCATGAAACGGGAGTGGCTGTAGGGGACGTTCCGCCAGTTGAATATATGAGCAAGTTACTACGAGATTTAGTCCGAATAAGCACAAAATAAATCATGACGGCTATAACAGAGATTAAACTAATCATGCGGACTAGCATAGTAGATGAACAGATCGAATCTAGGACACAGACTAGAAACATGAATTCTACCACGATTTCGAACAGGAAGGACAGAAACACATACGGTGCAACGGGAGCAGCACCATTGGCGTTGAGGTTGTCGCCCATGTCGTTGAGGAAGAGGTTGCCGAGGTCGGGGAAGAAGTCGTCGCTGCTAGCAGTCGCGAGAGTGCGCTCCCCAAATTTCAACAGCGCCCGCCGAATGGAGCGCAGGAGGGAGTGGCTGTAGGGGACGTTGCGGCCGCCGAATGGAGCGCAGGAGTAGCCCACGAAGCAGTAGATGGTGCTCCTCCCTAGTCTCTATTCTTATCTCTATCTCTACTACTCTTCTTTGTTTTTTATAATATACTAGTTGTAGTTGTCAAATCGAATAGTACTGCGCCGTCAACTGCACGCCCGGCTGAACACGCCTCCTCGCCTCCATCAAACCCCTCCGTTAAACCCGCATGCAAACCGAGAAACCTACTCCGGCCCGCGGGAGGAAATTTGCCGGTTGCCGTTGGAGAATAATAGAGTCACGTCCAATCCATTTGAGTTAATTGCGTGTATGATTCTCCCTCTATAAAAAGTTAATTGCATCCTTAATCTTGTATTCTAAGTACTATGTGGGTTCCACTGTCAGTACAGTGTACATGACTTGCAGGCTGGCTACAGATTCGTACAGAAAGTTAAAAAGAAACAAATACATGACTTGCAGGATTGGAGTTAGCACCGATGGCGGTTCGTAGTCGTTCCACGCTCGGGCATTGAAGTTTGTAACTATTTTAGATTAGAACATACTACTCCTCCGGTGCTAGTAGTAGAGCAGAGTCCTACTCCACTACAAAAGGAAGTCTCTGGAACAATCTGGCATGGTGGCCGCTGCCGGCGCCGTCCATCCCCATGCCTCCGCCCAGTCCGACCACCAGTCACCACCACGCCCCACTCCTCCTCACCTCTATCATCTTTCTCGACATATCATTTTTTCGATGAAATGGTCGACATACTATTTTCCGATAAAATTCTCAAGATATCATTAGTTTTTACACATGGGATTACTCCTGCCCACGATCAAGAGGAAGACGCTGCCGTCCTCCTCCGAGACTAGCAGGCGGCGGTGATCCTCCAGCGACTCCGGCATGGTGAACGGGTAGCACGTCTCGTACTTGATGTTCTCCGCCAAGGGCCAGCAGTGACCGCTGCACGCATCCGTGAGGCGATGCACCATGTCCGCCGGCGAGCCACAAAACGGCATCGGGCACTCATAGCAGTGGACGAAGGGCTCCTTGGAGGCATCGACCAGGCCGTCCATGAAACGGGAGTGGCTGTAGGGGACGTTGCGCCAGTTGAATATATGAGCAAGTTACTACGAGATTTAATCCGAATAAGCACAAAATAAATCATGACGGCTATAACAGAGATGAAACTAATCATGTGGACTAGCATAGTAGTAGGATACAGAGTAGAAACATGAATTCTACCACGATTTCGAACAGGAAGGACAGAAACACATACGGTGCAACGGGAGCAGCACCGTTGGCGTTGAGGTTGTCGCCCATGTCCAAACACCACGTAGACACGGTCTTTGAGCACGGTTCGTAGTCGTTCCACGCTCGGGCATTGAAGTTTGTAACTATTTTAGATTAGAATATACTACTCCTCCGGTGCTAGTAGTAGAGCAGAGTCCTACTCTACTACTCTACTCAAGCAAGTTAGGGCATAGCACTGTAGGGAGTACCAGTACTGTGATCACTCAAGCAAGTTGTCTGGCATCGACATGACCCTACGCTGCTGGTATGTGTCTCGTAAGTCAAGCGGCGTGCTGTAGTCATCATCACCTGTCCACTTCCCGCAGCACATATTCGCTTCTCCATCTTTGTCCGCACATAATCTCGTCCAATCTTCCATCCCCGCTAACAATGGCAGAACCGAGCAGCGTCCGCCGAAAGAGTGGCTGGAATTCGCTCCCCACAGAGGTAATCAAGCTCATTGTTTCGCGTGTGGACAATCTCAGTACCATGCCGCTCGCCGCGTGCTCGTCGGGGCTGTACCGTTTACTCAAAGCCCTCAGGCCGGAGCTTTTTAAGCCAGCTCCTTGCTTGCTGATGCCGCCTGATCTTCAGAAACGGCGTGTCACGCAGCATAACGATCGTAGGGTGGCGAGCATCAACCCCCTTGACTGCGATCCGATCCCCGTCAGCCTCAACTACATTAACGGTATGTACTGGGTCGGCATGAACACGTCTTGGATGGTGCTCGTCGACGGTCGCGGCAGCTGGATGCTCGTGGAGGTCTACACCCGGCGATTGATCCCCCTTCCTTCGATTAACACTGCACTGCTTTGGCACCGCGGCCCAGAATACTCGGAATCTTACAGTAGCCAACATGATACCAAGTTTGATTTGCTCAAGGTTGTAATCTGCCAAGTGCCCACAAGATCTGCGAATTATAAAGACTTCAGGCTAATTGCGTTCTTCAACCGCGGTCTCGCCTATCTGACAGGTCACTGCGGTAAGTGGATAAATCTGCACGTCCATCGCAGGATCATACATCCTCCATGGTTCTCTGATGCCATTGAACACAAGGGCTTCATTTACGCTGTCGACTCCTTCTATGGCTGGACGTATTGCTGGCCTACTCCAGTCATCGCTACAAACGGCTGTTACAGCAGTATGTTACTTTCCTATGATATCATGATGGCTTGCTTATATTACTGTCAACATTTGCTGAAAAAATATTCATGCTCATAACATGCTGTTCTTAAGATTGACTAAATCAAGAGCCCTTTTTTATTTGACTCCAACTTGATATGATGTTGTAGGCCGCCTGGTGTCCCTACCCTTCCTAATCCCAGAACCTTTCAAAGAAAAGCGGCATGGCAGTTGCAGGTGGTTCCTGGCTCGATCAGACGACGGCGAAAGATTGATGATCGTTCGCACGTACCGGACGTGTTGTTTCGCGGAATACAATCACAGTCACTGCAAGGTCTTTGAGCAGGATCCCAGCTTCTCTGGGCCTTCAGGAATTTTTGACTGGAGGCTGGTAAGTAGCCTTGGTACACGCTCTCTGTTTGTCGGACTGAATTATCCGATTAACCAGGAGATAACCGACGGCAAGGATCATGATGGCAGCGCGGTTTCGTTCATCAGGCAAAACTGTGTGTACACAGCGTACCATGCGTCTCTGCATGCACCATACCCTGATATGTGCCGCCACGCTCTGCAGCCCAAAGTAGGAGAGAGGGTCGCAAGTATCAGACTTCGACCTGCTGGCTGGAGTTTCCCCCGTCAGGCACCCATCTGGTTCAAGCCGTCAGCCAATCTCCACAGCTTAATAAATAGTAACGTCTAACTGAGCCAGTTAGTTAGATGCGTACACTTGGTGTAGTAGGATCTTTATTTAGTTTGATGCATACACTTGTTCTTTTTTGGTAGCCCTTTTGTAATGATGGCTGATGTTTGGTTTGGAAGAGAGAGCTGCGTCTTCACTCTTCTGGCCTGCTTACTGCTTCTGTTGCACCCCCAGCCCTGGTTGCTGCTGCTGCTGTTTTCAATGTACAATCAGTAGTATATTTCGTCTGTTGGTTGAATAAATGTGTTGTTAGAACGACAAACACAATGTTTTGGAAGTCGTTGCACGGTTCGATCCTTTAGTGCCCCGTACCGTACGTAGCGCATACTATTTTTCGTATGGAACACATTTTCCACTTGTTGATAACATGCAGCCCACTGATGAAGGCCCAATAGAGAAGCCCATAATTAACTGGAAGGGAGGCTCTCACATGAATCCGGCCCAGGTACATGCTCATGGTCCCCTAAACATAAATAAGTAAATAAATAAATAAAGCTAAATGCTCATGCACCAGTTCTTTGGGAAAATAGGTAGCCCAGTATTTCTTTTTGAAGAATACCCAAGCTAGGCCTATTTGTTTTCTCCGAATTACTGGGCTACAAATCTTTCAAGACAAGGAGGGATCATTCCGGCCTAGCTTAAGAGTATGGTCAATGTCTGTTAAAAGTAATATCAAAAGGGGTTGAAAATTCCAAAAAAATTATAGCAAATGGGATATAAGTTTCTTTTTCTGTTTTTGTTCTTCACTGATATCTTATATGTATTTCATTGGATTTAACATGACATAGTACTAATTTATTTTTAAATTTGTTTTAGTATGGCTATTAATTTTTGGATTAAGAATATTTTGTTCCCCAGCAAAAATTTGTGAATTTTCAAAATTTCCCACATATTTAGTTAATTTTTTGACCCTGGTACTGACTAGAAAATGGCCAGCAATTCTAAAAATGGAAAACGTGCTGCAATAAATTCCATAAGAATTAGAAAATGAGTAAAAATTATAAAAATAATACCAAATGGGCTGTACACGCCACAGATTTCGAGGCTGACTTGTTTACGCAAGGCTTTGTCAGTGGACACACGACTCTAGCAGCAGTGACTGTTGGATGTCCATCCAACGGCCGACGTGCTTCTTCAATCTCTGATCTTCCTGCTCCAGCCGCCAAAACTAGCACTGGCGGGACTGCCTGCTCCCTCCTCTTGTGGCCCGCTGTGATGCCGCACAGGCTTCCCCGACCCACCCTACTCCCTCCGCTGGCCAGGCCGCACGCAATCAACTGCCTCCTTATTACGCGAAAAAAATGATTCCTCCCACTGACATCTAGGGCGCACCGGTTGGGTGGCTGACCTGTGGGCCTACTAAGTTGACGCGTAAGCAGGGCTTGTCAACTTAGTCAACAAACGATTCTAGGGGCAGTAACCGTTCGATTTGAATCGAACGGTCCTACTGCTTCTTCAATCGCTGCTCTTCTTGCACCAGCCGCCCCAACCAGCACCGGGGAGACCGCCTGCTCCTGCCTCCAGTAGCCGGTTGTGCTGCCGTTGAGGCCTCATCGCTCCTACTACTCCCACCGCTAGCCAGGCCCTGCGGCGACGCCAGCCGAACCAGTGAACCCTCGTACTCCTCTCCGCGTGGGCATCCACTACCGCGTCTTCCCCGGCTCCGCATCGTCCCCTACCTAGGCCTCGCCATCGTCCACCGCCTTGGTGCTCTCGGTGCGGCGTGGTCAACGTGGTCAACGACATTCCATCGGAAGAGTACTGTACATGGAGAGGCTGACAGTTGGGTCCACGGCCACAGGCCAGTTTTTTTGTGATTTGCCAAGTAAGTCGCTTTGTCAGGCCTGTTGGGCTGCAAATCTTTCAAGACGAGGAGTGCTTTCATTCGGCTGGCCGAGAAAATGGCCCATCAGTAATGAGAAATGGGCTGTACATTTTTAAAACACATCAAACCGGTAATTAGTTTCAAATATCTTTTTTTTTCATTTCGAGATTTTAAATTACATTAATTTTTATGCATGGAGAATTTGTTGGATTTTATATTGATATACATTTTTTTTAAATCAGTTTGAATGTGAGTCGAAATTTCGGGATTAAAAACAGTTCGGACCGCACCGAAATATGCAAAATTTCGTATAATTTTTTAACCGTGGCCACAATATGGCATGTAATGCTAACAAAAAGAACATGGGCTCCAAAAAAACCTTAATAATTAGCAAATGGGCTATAAATTATTAGAAATAATGGCAGATAGGTTGTATGCTGTTTTCCACAGATTTGAGGCTTTCCTAAAAAAAGGTTGACGCACAAACCCTGACTGTTGGATGTCCATCCAACGGCCCTCATGCTTCTTCAATCTCTGCTCTTCCTGCTCCAACCGCTCAAACAAGCATCGGCGGGACTGCCTGCTCCCTCCTCCCCGCGGCCAGCTCTGCTGCCGCGCAGGCCTCACCGCCCCACCATACTCCCATCGCTGGCCTAGCCATCCCTCTACTCACCCACACTTGTTGTTATTCTCCGGCGACGGCAGACGAACCAGTAAACCCTCATACAGTCGTACTCCCCTCCGCGTGGGAAAGAACTGCCGAGTCTTCCCTGCCTTCGTGTCGTTCCCTTCCTAGGCCTCGCCGTCGTCCACCGCCCTGGTGCTCTCGGCGCGGCCTGGTCAACGTGGTCAACGACCGACATGCATCTGAAGTGGACTATACGTGGAGAGGCCGACAGCTGGGTCCACGGCCGCACGCAAGGAAATGCTTCCTTATTACGCGCAAAATAATGATTCCTCCACCTGACATCAGGGACCCACCGAAAGGGCCTCTGTATTTTGTGAAAAAAATGTTACCGCCGCTAACAGCTCGGATATATCTTCGCACGCAAGGAAGTGCCTCCTTATTACGCATAAAAAAAGAATACTCCCCCTGCTAGCTGGGACCCACCATGGTGGGAAGCTGACTTGTGGGCCTACTAAGTTGACTAGGACGGGGGCCTTTGTCAACTTTAGTCAATATGAACGATTCTAGCTCCAGTGATCGTACGATGTCCATCCAACGGCCATAGTGCTTCTTCAACCTCTGGTCTTCTTGCTCCAGCCGCCCAAAGCAGCGCCGGTCGTGCCGCATGCTCCAGCCTCCCGTGCCCGGCTGTGCTGCCGCGGAGGCCTCACCGCCCCCTACTATTCCCACCGCTGGCCAGGCCCTGCGGCGACGACAACCTCACACCGCAGCCGAACCAGTGAACCCTCGTACTCCTCTCCGCGCGGGCTTCCACTGCCGCGTCTTCCCCGGCTCCCCGTCGTCCCCTTCCTAGGCCTCGCAGTCGTCCACCGCCCTGCTGCTCTCAGCGCGGCGTGGTCAACATGGTCAAGGAACGCCTTCCACCGGACGTGGACTCTACGTGGAGAGGCTGACAGCTGGGTCCACGGCCGCAGCAAGGAAGTGCCTCCTTATTACACGGAAAATAATGATTCCTCCACCCGACAGCTGGGACCCACCGGACAGGCCACTGTATTTCACGAAAAAAATGTTTCCCCCTGACTGCTGGGACGCACCAGCTACATCTTCGCACGCAAGGAAGTGCGTCCGGGCAAAAAAACGATTCGCCCCCTGACTGCTGGGACCCACCAGCTACATCTTTGCAGGCAAGGAAGTGCGTGACAGTCGAGACCCACCTGGTTGAAGCGTATGTAGCGTTGTCATTCTGGTCGCGAACGTGTACGTACATATATACTGGTAGATGTAGAGGCGCGCACGTGTCGTAGTAGAGGCGCGCACGTAGCATGTACACGTACGTACAGCGGCCAGTGTGCAAGAAAGAAAATACGGCCACGTACGTACATACGGGCAGGGTCTCGAACGCCTACTCGCGCATACGTATGGCCATGGCTCGTGTACATGGCTGGGTCGGAACGGAGAAACAACGTCGTCGTCATGTTCATGGGGAGCCAACCGGCTGGGTCGGAACAGAATGCGTCGTCGTGTTCATCGGGAGGGCTTGGGCGGAACAGCCGATGGAAACAAGGCCTGGCGTACCGCAGAACGGAGGAAACGGCCTTGTGTTCGACCGGCCACGTTTGAAACGGGATCCTGTTCATCGGGAGGGGTCTGGCGTACCGCAAAACAGAGGAAACGGACCTCCTACGGTCGAAACGGGGGTCGTGTTGATCGGGAGGGGTGTGGCGTACCGCAAAACGGAGGAAACGGACTTGTGTTGGAGCACTACGGTCGAAACGGGGGTCCTGTTCATCGGGAGGGGTGTGGCGTACCGCAAAACGGGACTCCACGGGATACTGTTCATCTCCATCGTCGACCCCCTCCAGCCTCCACGGGCTACTGTTCATCCACCGTCGACCTCCTCCAGCCTCCACCTGCGACTGTTCATCCACGGGCTCCTGTTCATCCAGCCCTCTCCACGGGCTCCTGTTCAACCACCACTCCACAGGCTACTGTTCATCCAGCCCTCCACCGTCTACTTTTCATTCTGCCCTCCACGGGGTGGTCCTGTTCATCCTGCCCTCCACGGGGTCCTGTTCATCCAGCCCCAACCGGCTCGATCGATCGGGGTCCTGTTCATCCAGAGGCAACACCACGTGGTCCTGTTCATCCACCCCCACCGGGAACTGTTCATCCAAATCCCCCCAGCAACGCTCACTGTTCATCCAGAGGCAGCATCGATCGGCTTCAGTTAGCAGCAGTAGCGAAGGAATCGCTCGATCGGGTTCAGTTAACAGCCATCGATCGATCGCTCGGGTTCAGTAACGCGTAGCCTGCAGTGCAATCGCTCGTGTTCAGTTAGAGCCCAACGCCTCGCTCGGGTTCAGTTAGAGCCAACGCCTCGCACACACGCGTGTACGTGTACGAGAGGAACGCGCATCGCTCGGCCCCCGACCTCCCACCGTAACCGGGAACTCCCCGAAATTTTCCTCCCCCTCGCTTCTACCACGGTTTTTTCCGTCATGGACGGCCCAAAGAATGTCATGCAGCTGCGTCTCCGGCCCGCCCAGGACGAAAAGCCCATTTTCTGTCATGATTTTTTGTCATAGAAGTAGGAGCCCACCACATCTATGATGATACCGGGTTTTGTCACAATTATCGTCATAGAAGTGTCATATGTATGACAGAAAAAAAATTCGTTCGGCACAAAATGTCACGGATGTGTCTTTTTTTTGTAGTCCAAGAAACCTTTTTATAGATTTCTCACCACAACTACAGCCATGTACAACACAGCCTGCACGATATGTAGACGATAGCCAATCCAGGCGTGTCTGCTGGAGTCTGCTCACATGCATGGACGAACTGATCTTCCGTGTCTTGCAGGGATCGTCCAGGCACCAACGTAGTACAACACTTCTCTAGTACTATCGCTCATCTCCCTCTTCTATTAAGTCACCCGACTTGCGGGGCCGGGGAGTGTGCCTATGGTCGGTTCTCAATTGTCGTCCCACATGTGTGTGCAAACACAATATGATGCGCGTTCCATTCAGAGAGTAGCGTGCCAGACCGACCGACCGTCTAGGGTGCGACGCGAATGCGACGAGCGTGCTATATACTCCATACATGTGTACCGCCATTTTCTAGACTCTTTGCTCCATGGCGCGGGCGCAATCCATGGATACAAAATTAGTATACTGTATACTATTTAAAAGTCGAGGGCGGGGCTTTTCCTGCGCGGTAGGCAGCGGGGCAGTTCCGCCTAGTCGGTTCGACAGAGACGCGAGAAGACGAGGGAGTAGGCTGCTGCAAACGTAGGGCTGTGTG
This sequence comes from Triticum aestivum, assembly GCF_018294505.1. Lineage (NCBI taxonomy): Eukaryota > Viridiplantae > Streptophyta > Magnoliopsida > Poales > Poaceae > Triticum > Triticum aestivum. Next base: position 398,805,709 of record NC_057808.1, read on the forward strand.
ATTTGACAGTGAGTTACTGCTGGACAGGTGGGGCCCCGTGATTTGACTTGCCATTATCATTTTAACTATGACCCTACGACCGGCGTGAGTCTCCTGATTCCTGACCACCTCCATACAGGTGCCTCTCCCAATGCTCCACCATGTAGTAGAGGCTGGCTCTTGCATGAGAGCCCACTTTTCCACTTTTTCCTTGCCTCCCTTTCCTCCACATATGCAAAAATGCCATGTAAAGCGCACTATTGTACTTACTTTTACTTGCTCCTATAGGTGCTTAAGCTTGCCACATAGGCATAAAGTCTGATGTGGCAAGTTAATCAAGAAGAGAGAGACTAGTTTGGTGACCCAAGGAAGAAACGGTGCTAAGCGCGTGTACCTAGGTGAAAAGACAATTTTGAGTCTATAGCTAATTAAATGAAGCAAACTTAGCAACACCATTTCATTGGAAGAGGTCACTCCTTGGAAAATGCAATAAATACCAGTACTCCCTGTGTCCCATAATATAAGAACGTTTTTGGCACTACACTAGTGTCAAAAACATTCTTATATTATGGGATGGAGGGTGTACGAAGAAAGAGATAGAGAGGAGTAAAAAAATATACACTTATAGCCAACCTTATAGCCAACCTTGTTGTAGTATGAGTGACTAAGTGATGACTATGTATGACATGCCAACATCAGATAGCCTAACGCACCGTGTTAAATCTCCAAGGGCGCGAGCGACGCGATGGTCGTTGTAGGCGCGACCATGATACGGGCTGCTGGCAGCTCTTGGATCTGAGATCAAACGGTCGCATGCTAAGTTGTTGAAAATTTGTAGAACAACCCTCCAGGATAGGATATTCACCCATAGGTCTAGAATCACGCCATGCAACCGTTCGATCTCAGATCCAAGGGCTCTCGGAAGCCCGTATCATGGGAGAATGGAAAGCCACTACCCTGCCGTTCGCACGCTGGCAGTTCGCTCCTACTCGTCCCCGCACGTCCTTCAATACTACGGCGGTTCGCTCCTAGTCGTCCCGTCCATTCACATTACGGCAGTTCCACTAATCCTAACCCTCCTCCCAAATCCATGGCGTCCCAAATCTCCACGATCGGCGGTGAGTACAAGGTTAGAACCATCACCGGCGATGAGTTCGACGTCATCTACACCCGTTCTTCTGTGACGGTGAAAGGATGCCTTTCTCGCTTCAGACGCATGTTCGAAGACTAAGATGATGAGTGCGTCGCTGGGCTAGATGTTGAGTACACCACAGTCCTGGGACGAGAGAAGGATCTAAAGGACGAAGAGAGGAAGAAGCCCGCCGTGATCCAGGTTTGCGTGCATGACTTATGCTTGGTCTACCACATATGCCATGCCGACGTTGAGTGCCAGGATTTTAAGGACTTCCTCGAGAGCAACCTAGTCAAATTCGTTACCATAGACTTTGGTAACGACAAAGAAGTCCTGCGTCGGATAGGCCTCGTTGTAGGCAACACCTTCGACCTCCAGAAGAATCGGCTGGTGTCCTCTCGTCAGCCTTCAATGCTGACCCTGGCAGGAGCCATGGTTCATCCTTCGTACGGTAAACTGGAGAAACCTCCATACATGTTTCATCGTCATGCATGGCAGCGGAATGTACTAGATATAGACCACATCCACTATGCTGCAATGGATGGCTACCTTTGCTTCAATATCTACAAGGGTTGGATGAAGAGCAACAACCAAGTGTGCGGTTCAAGCAAAGAAGTATCGGCCAAGAGGAAGAGGGACAAGGACGAAGTCGAGGACGTGGCCGAGGACTCCGAGTAAGGTGGCAGTGTCGTTGCTCATGGTGGTTCTAATGCAGTGTCTACCAGAATAGTTGCAAAGTTTAATTTCAGGTGTGCTTAATTTAATTTGAGGGGTGTGTTGTGCTGAGCCCCCAGCAGAACTATGTTATGTTTCTTCTCGTTACTTTAACTCTTCAGTACGTACATACTAGTATTTCTTACATTTCATCTTTTAGTTGGTATAGTACTACCACTCGTTTCTTCACATTATATACGTACAATATATATGGCCAACATCATATAGCCAGTAGTTTAGTTGTCACAGAATTTCAGGGTGCTTAGTTTTGTCAAAGAATTCCAGGATGCTTAGAGGGTGCTTGGATCCAAGGGACTTATTTTAGTCTGACTAAAAATAGTCTCTTTAAGAGGCTAAAGTTCCAACCACCCCTGACTAAAGAGGGGCTAAAACTAGTCTTGAGACTAATTTTTTTTAGTCAGGGGTACCCCTACTAAAATGTGGATTAGTCCTCTCTCTACTAATTTAACTCCTCTCCTTTAACACAGGCGAGTTCTGGATTGGAGGGTTTGGAGGATAATAAATGCTCATTAACTTGATTTTAGCCTTTTTAGTATTTGGATCCAAGCATGGGTGAGGCTAGCATGTTTTAGTCCTACTACTTTTAGTCATGGGACTAAAACGTATCCAAGCACCACTACAAAAAAAGACACATCCATGACATTCTGGGCCGAACAAAAAAAATTCTGTCATACATATGACACTTCTATGACGATAATTGTGACAAACCCGGTATCATCATAGATGTGGTGGGCTCCTAATTCTATGACAAAAAATCATGACAGAAAATGGGCTTTTCGTCCTGGGCGGGCCGGAGACGCAGCTGCATGACATTCTTTGGGCCGTCCATGACGGAAAAACCGTGGTAGAAGCGAGGGCAAGGAAAATTTCGGGGAGTTCCCGGTTACGGTGGGAGGTCGGGGGCCGAGTGATGCACGTTTCTCTCGTACATGTACCCGCGTGTGTGCGAGGCGTTGGCTCTAACTGAACCCGAGCGAGGCGTTGGGCTCTAACTGAACCCGAGCGATTGCACTGCAGGCTACGCGTTACTGAACCCGAGTGATCGATCGATGGCTGTTAACTGAACCCGATCGAGTGATTCCTTCGCTACTGCTGCTAATTGAAGCCGATCGATTGGATGAACAGTGAGCGTTGCGGGGGGGGTTGGATGAACAGTGAGCGGTGGCGTTGCCTCCGGATGAACAGGAGCTCGTGGTGTGGAGGGCTGGATGAACAGTAGACGGTGGAGGGGTGCCCGTGGAGGGGTGGTTGAACAGGACCCCGTGGTGTGGAGGGCTGGATGAACAGTAGACGGTGGAGGGGTGGTTGAACAGTAGCCGGTGGAGTAGCGCGCGGTGGAGGCTGCATGAACAGGAGCCCGTGGAGGCTGGAGGAGGTCGACGATGGAGATGAATAGTATCCCGTGGAGTCCCGTTTTGTGGTACGCCACACCCCTCCCGATGAATAGGACCCCCGTTTCGACCGTAGGAGGGCCGTTTCGTCTGTTTTGTGGTACGCCACACCCCTCCCGATCAACAGGACCCCCGTTTCAACCGTAGGAGGTCTGTTTCGTCTGTTTTGCGGTACGCCACACCCCTCCCGATCAACAGGACCCCCGTTTCGACCGTAGGAGGTCCGTTTCCTCCGTTTTGCGGTACGCCACACCCCTCCGATAAACAGGACCCCGTTCCGAATGTAGGGGGTCTGTTTCCTCCGTTGTGCGGTACGCCAGGCCTCGTTTCCATCGCCTGTTCCGTCCAAGCCCTCCCGATGAACACGACCACGCATTCCGTTCCAACCCAGCCGGTTGGCTCCCACGCATTCCGTTGCCTCCCGATGAACACGACGCATTCTGTTGCCTCCCCATGAACACGACGCATTCCCTTGCCTCCCCATGAACACGACGACGACGCTGTTTCTCCGTTCTGACCCAGCCATGTACACGAGCCCTGGCCGTACGTATGCGCGAGTAGGCGTTCGAGACCCCACCCGTATGTACTCATACGTGGCCATATTTTCTTTCTTGCACCCTGGCCGCTATACGTACGTGTACATGCTACGTGCGCGCCTCTACTACGACGCGTACGCGCCTCTACTATGACACATGCGTGCCTCTACATCCACCAGTATATATGTACGTACACGTTCGCGACCAGAATGACAATGCTACGTACGCTTCGACCAGGTGGGTCCCGACTGTCAGGCACTTCCTTGCCTGCGAAGATGTAGCTGATGGGTCCCAGCAGTCAGGGGGGCGAATCATTTTTTTTGCCCGGACGCACTTCCTTGCATGCGAAGATGTAGTTGGTGGGTCCCAGCAGTCAGGGGCAAATGTATTTTTCGCGAAATACGGTGGCCCGTTCGGTGGGTCCCCGCTGTCAGATGGAGGAATGATTATTTTGCACGTAATAAGGAGGCACTTCCTTGCTGCGGCCGTGGACCCAGCTGTCAGCCTCTCCACGTACAGTCCACGTCCGATGGAAGCCGTTCCATGACCATGTTGACCACGCCGCGCCGAGAGCACCAGGTCAGTGGACGACAGCGAGGCCTGGGAAGGGGATGACGCGGAGCCGGGGAAGACGCGGCAGTGGATGCCCACGCGTAGAGGAGTACGAGGGTTCACTGGTTCGCTGCGGTGTGAGGCTGCCGTCGCCGCAGAATAACAGGGGGTGTGGGTGAGTAGAGGGATGGCCTGGCCAGCGGTGGGCGTAGTAGGGGGCGGTGAGCCCTCCGCCGCATCGCAGCCGGCCATGGGAGGCAGGAGCATGAGGCACGACCGGCGCTGGTATCGGCGACTGGAGCAAGAAGACTAGAGTTTCAAGAAGCACTACGGCCGTTGGATGGACATCGTACGGTCACTGGACCTAGAATCGTGCATATTGACTAAGTTGACAAAGCCCTCCGTCCCCGTAAACTTAGTAGGCCCACAAGTCAGCCTGCCACTATACTGGGTCCCAGCTAACAAGGGGAGTATTCATTTTTTTTGTGCGTAATAAGGAGGCACTTCCTTGCGTGCGAAGATATAGCTGGTGGGTCCGAGCTGTCAGCGGCGGTAACGTTTTTTTCGCGAAATACAGAGGCCCTTTCGGTGGGTCCCTGATGTCAGGTGGAGGAATCATTATTTTACGCGTAATAAGGAGGCATTTCCTTGCGTGCGGCCGTGGACCCAGCTGTCGGCCTCTCCACGTACAGTCCACTTCAGATGCATGTCGGTCGTTGACCACATTGACCAGGCCGCGCCGAGAGCACCAGGGCGGTGGACGAGGGCGAGGCCTAGGAAGGGAACGACACGGAGGCAGGGAAGACTCGGCAGTTGTTTCCCACGCGGATGGGAGTACGACTGTACGAGGGTTTACTGGTTCATCTGCCGTCGCCGGAGAATAACAGCAGGTGTGGGTGAGTAGAGGGATGGCTAGGCCAGCGATGGGAGTACGGTGGGGCGGTGAGGCCTGCGGCAGCAGAGCTGGCCGTGGGGAGGAGGGAGCAGGCAGTCCCGCCGGCGCTTGTTCGAGCGGCTGGAGCAGGAAGAGCAGAGATTGAAGAAGCACGACGGCCGTTGCATGGACATCCAACAGTCAGCGCTTGTGCGTCAACCTTTTTTTTAGGAAAGCCTTAAATCTGTGGAAAACAGCATACAGCCCATCTGCCATTATTTCTAATAATTTACAGCCCATTTGCTAATTATTAAGGTTTTTTTGGAGCCCATATTCTTTTTGTTAGCATTACAGCCCATATTGTGGCCACGGTTAAAAAATTATACGAAATTTTGCATATTTCGGTGCGGTCCGAACTGTTTTTAATCCCGAAATTTCGACTCACATTCAAACTGATTTTAAAAATAAATGTATATCAATATAAAATCCAACAAATTCTCCACGCATAAAAATTAATGTAATTTAAATCTCGAAATGAAAAAAAAAGATATTTGAAACTAATTGCCGGTTTGATGTGTTTTAAAAATGTACAACCCATTTCTCATTACCGATGGGCCATTTTCTCGGCCAGCCGAATGAAAGCTCTCCTCGTCTTGAAAGATTTGCAGCCCAACAGGCCTGACAAAGCGACTTACTTGGCAAATCACAAAAAAACTGGGTTGTGGCCGTGGACCCAGCTGTCAGCCTCTCCACGTACAGTACTCTTCCGATGGAATGTCGTTGACCACGTTGACCACGCCGCGCCAAGAGCACCAAGGCGATGGACGACGGCGAGGCCTAGGAAGGGGACGACGCGGAGCCGGGGAAGACGCGGCAGTGGATGCCCACGCGGAGAGGTGTACGAGGGTTCACTGGTTCGGCGGTGGTGTGAGGCTGCCGTCACCGCAGGGCCTGGCTAGCGGTGGGAGTAGTAGGGGGCGATGAGGCCTCACCGGCAGCACAGCCGGCCACTGGAGGCAGGAGCAGGCGGTCTCCCCGGCGCTGGTTTGGGCGGCTGGTGGAAGAAGAGCAGCGATTGAAGAAGCAGCAGGACCGTACGCATCAACTTAGTAGGCCCACAGGTCAGCCTCCCAACCGGTGCGCCCCAGATGTCAGTGGGAGGAATCATTTTTTTCGCGTAATAAGGAGGTAGTTGATTGCGTGCGCCAGGCCAGCAGAGGGAGTAGGGTGGGCCGGGGAAGCCTGCGCGGCATCACAGCGGGCCACAAGAGGAGGGAGCAGGCAGTCCCGCCGGCGCTAGTTTAGGCGGCTGGAGCAGGAAGATCGGAGATTGAAGAAGCACGTCGGCCGTTGGATGGACATCCAACAGTCACTGCTGCTAGAATCGTGTGTTCACTGACAAATCCTTGCGTAAACAAGTCAGCCTCGAAATCTGTGGCGTGTACAGCCCATTTGCTATTATTTTTATAATGTTTACTCATTTTCTAATTCATATGGAATTTATTGCAGCCAGTTTTCCATTTTTAGAATTGCTGGCCATTTTCTGGTCAGTACCAGGGTCAAAAAATTAACTAGATATGTGGGAAATTTTGAAAATTCGCAAATTTTTGCTAGGGAACGAAATATTCTTAATCCAAAAATTAATAGTCATACTAAAACAAATTTAAAAATAAATTAGTACTATGTCATGTTAAATCCAATGAAATACGTATAAGATATCAGTGAAGAACAAAAACAAAAAAAGAAACTTATATCCCATTTGCTATACTTTTTTTGGAATTTTCAACCCCTTTTGATATTACTTTTAACAAACATTGACCATACTCTTAAGCCAGGTCGGAATGCATCCCTCCTCGTCTTGAAAGATTTGCAGCCCAGTAATTCGGAGAAAACAAATAGGCCTAGCTTGGGTATTCTTCAAAAAGAAATACTGGGCTACCTATTTTCCCAAAGAACTCGTGCATGAGCATTTAGCTTTATTTATTTATTTATTTACTTATTTATGTTTAGGGGACCATGAGCATGTACCTGGGCCGGATTCATGTCAGAGCCTCCCTTCCAGTTAATTATGGGCTTCTCTATTGGGCCTTCATCAGTGGGCTGCATGTTATCAACAAGTGGAAAATGTGTTCCGTACGAAAAATAGTATGCGCTACGTACGGTACGGGGCACTAAGGGATCGAACCGTGCAACGACTTCCAAAACATTGTGTTTGTCATTCTAACAACACATTTATTCAACCAACAGACGAAATATACTACTGATTGTACATTGAAAACAGCAGCAGCAACCAGGGCTGGGGGTGCAACAGAAGCAGTAAGCTGGACAGAAGAGTGAAGATGCAGCTCTCTCTTCCAAACAAAACATCAGCCATCATTACAAAAGGGCTACCAAAAAAGAACAAGTGTATGAATCAAACTAAATAAATATCCTACTACACCAAGTGTACACATCTAACTAACTGGCTCAATTAGACGTTACTATTTATTAAGCTAACGGAGATTGGCTGACGGCTTGAACCAGTGTCACGACCGGTTTTCCAATAAAAATATTTATTGAGAAATCGATCCCTTTTACGGACCAGTAGAGAAGAATCCTTCTCACTGGTAGACAAAATCTTGATCACAGAAGAAAAACCAGGAGTACTAAATATAATACATGGTTGAGCGGAGACTGCCCAACAATTTATTACAAGCACGCCAATAATACATAAAGGCGGATAGGGTGGCATAACTACTAACTCACGATAAAAACGGTGGTGGATATATCACAGTGAAGCGGTTGACATGACTCCTGAAACTAACAGCTCTTCGAGCGTCGGAGTGAGGCTCGAGGATACTTATTGTGGGTGGCGGAAGCGTATATAATACAAGTGACCAATATCCAGGATCGCACGGGACTGACTGGGATTCGTCTAGGCGTCGGACTCACTATCAAACTCTTCATCCATGAGATCGCCTTCGTCAACATCTGGCCAAATCAACAAGCCAGGTGAGTACTATGAAAGTACTCGCAAGACAGTTCGGACATAAGATATAACAAATGTAAACATGATGCATATGAACAGATTAATAGAGCACACTCAAACAACGAGATGGCAATGCATGGGAAATAAAAGGGAAGTCGGGCGGTAGTCCTCCCGAAATCCCAAAGTAATACTGAAGGCCAATCGAGTGTCTGAATGACTCCTCGAAAGGATACAAATGAAATAACAATGCCGCAGTCGGGCGTCAAGGCGACACCACATAAAGGGCTTATAATGGAAAGATAAATAACAGTGCGTGCCACAGTCGGACGTCTGAAGCGAAATCACATAAAGGGCTTATATCAAAAGTAAATAACGGGCGTGCCACAGTCGGACGTCTGAGCGACATCACATAAAGGGCTTATATTGAAAGTAAAAGACAAGAGTGCCACAGTCGGACGTCTGAGCGACATCACATAAAGGGCTTATATTTCACAACTTAATAATTCAGTAGCTCATGAATTTAATTCATTTCAAGGGAATATTCAAGTACGAGATAAACAAAAGGTTAGTCCATCCAC
>NC_057808.1:398814581-398830275 GCF_018294505.1 Triticum aestivum
ATATTGAAAGTAAATGACAAGAGTGCCACAGTCGGACGTCTGAGCGACATCACATAAAGGGCTTATATTTCACAACTTAATAATTCAGTAGCTCATGAATTTAATTCATTTCAAGGGAATATTCAAGTACGAGATAAACAAAAGGTTAGTCCATCCACAGGAATAACAATTCAACGGGTATACTACTCAAGCTTGTTCACCGGGGATTTACCACGAGGACTGACATAGATATGGATATACTGGCCATGATCCTTGACCATGGACACGAGGATTCGGAAGGGTTTGACTCTGCAGAGTTTGTACTATTTAACCACAGCCAACGGATTTCAGTAGTCACAAGGGACTAGTTCCGTTTACGGTGTTTTAGGAGAAACACATCTAACCAGTACACACCCATTCAACATTCCGAAGCCAGGAATCACCCTCGGCAACGTTCAAGAAATTTTTTTGAGATGGGGAGGCTACAACCTCGCGTAGCATGGGATCAAATTTATATACGCGCGCTCTAAGGGGTGCCCCCCTCTCGGTCCCAACCGGAAACACCCATGCCCCCTGACCGGATGACTGGCTTTAATCCAGGGCCATGGAACCCTCATCCCGGCCCCTCTGTTTGGTGTGTACACGGAAAGAGGTTATCAACTTACTAAACCGTATTCTTTGCAGAAAACATGTGGCAGCACGAAAGGGGGAAGAACGGTAACGTGGCTCAGTCCACGTTAACGTCGGAGTTTATCAGATGACGTAAGACTGGCATGCTACAACAATACCATCTTACTACCTTTCATGTCACTACATGATCAGGTCATCTCTCAACAAAGATCACGATAACTTCGAAACACACGGTCAGTTGCCTTGCATGCAACGTAATACTCACCGATGCTCCTATGCCATGCACAAACCATTCAAGCAAACATGCAAAACACCCATCATATCAAAGGTTCAAACATGCTTGCCTGGTTCGAAGAAGTCGGGGTCTAGCTCGGCGAAGTTCGCGGCTCCGTCACCTCTTCCGGAACCTACGGTATAACGAAACCGTATACTAACGTGAACATCGACGCGTGCATAAAAATTGCTCCAAATTTTTTTCAAATAAATACTATAAAAAACTAGACAAAAATACAAGACTGCCAGAAAAAGAATCAATCAAAAATCATCTTTTATTAAAAAGTGATAAGGGTTTTAGTCCAGGGACTGATTTGTGATGAAACAGAAAAGAACCAGGGACTTGTTTGAAAAACCAGAAAACAGTTCGGAAAAAATGCCCCAGCCCAAAGGGAAAGCGCGTTTTCCCGAAGGCGCCATCAGAAAATGCTTCGAGGGGGGAGAAGGAAGAGAGGCTGACGGGGGGTCCCACCCAACAGGTTTAAAAACTCCAAAGGGGCTCGCCGGCGCCCGAAGGCTGCGGTAGTCGCCGGCGTTGAACCACGGCGAGGCAGAGAGATCAGAGGGTACCAAGAGGTTCAGGGTGTTCTTCCGCGTCGGTGGGTGGTGGACTTGGTCGTCCGAGAGCACCACGTCGACGGCGACACTTTCTCCGGCGGACGGTGGTTCGGGCGATGGTGGAGTACTCCGGTGGGCGCTGCAACCTCCAAATTGAAGCGCGGGTCAGAAGAGTGGATGCATTAGGAAGCTACTGGCAAGAGCTGAGAGGTAGAGGTGCACGCACAGGGGTGAATCGAGCTGGACCCCGTGGCGGGTCGAGGCGGCCGGAGTTGGGGAAGAAGGCTCCCTCGGGGCTCTTCCAGTGGCTTGGCATGGTATTGGTGGAGTGCAGAGGTGGTGTGGGTTCGAGTTCGAGCTCGGGGCCTCCTTTTATAGGCGATCCGAGGGGGTGCCGTGAACGGGATAGCTCCGGCGAGCGATTACGGTGAGGCAGTGGTTGGGCAGGGGGTTTAAGCGGCTAGGCACCATCAGGGAGGATCACTGGTGCCGTTCCCCCGCTAAACCTTGGTCGGGCTTGGCGTAATACGCCGATCCTCGACGGGGCAGCCGTACGGGCACGGCGGCGGCAGAGAGCGCGCTCCGCGCCTAGCAGTTCACGATGATGGATGGCAGCGTACACGGGTGAGTGGATGGCCACGCGGCGGCCTCCGGTGGCTTGGGCGGCGCTGGACGGCGCCGACCAACGCTGCGCCTCTCTCTGGCAGCCGCAAAGCCGCTGCTGCCGTCGCTCACGGGGTGGCGCACCTCCTCCTGCTCGTCGCCGACGCCCGCTAGCCTCCAGACGATCGTGCGGGGCAGGGATAAGAAGGAGGGAACAGGGAGCAAGGCGCCACCGTGGTACTGGTGAGATCGAGAACGAGCTCTGGAGAAAACGACAGTGGTTTACTAAAACTATTTACTGAACTTCTGAACATTGAAAGAAACAGTGCCCATCAGGTGTTCGACGAAATGATTTGGCATGAAGAAATTTTTTTCTGGAGCTAGGACTTGGTGAGGTGACCTCTCAATGCACCCAGAGGCTGCCTGAATTTACTCAGATTTTTAGGAGGAGAAAACAATTGAATTTCATCAAATTTGGCAAATATGGTCCAAACTTGCAGCAAGCACAATTTGAAATATTTGAATTGGAGACCACTGGATCTTCATGGATCTTGGTTGAGGGCTCTAAGGACTAGCTAGGGAAATTGGTTTGGAGGCAAAACTCAAAGTAGAAAGGGTAGCTCCTTTGTAAATCTCCAAGAGCTAAAGTAGGAGGCAGAATTTTTTTTTTGATGAGAAATAAATGAAAGAAAATTTTATGGGGAGGTTCAAACTGCTGGATTTGAAGTATATCATGATCCAAAGATGGGGAAAGGCTTTTGGGAGGGGATTTCCACTTAGGTCATGGCAAGAGGGATTTTTAAAAGGGGAAAAGTTCACTCCAAATGTCATAGGGCTATTTAAAAGATTTTCAAAAAAATATATTTTTTTCAAATGAAAAACCTTTGAGCCAACATGAGATGAAAAACCTCCAAGACCAACAATCAAGTCTAGGATGAAACCAAACAAAACATTTGTCATAAAAAGGAAAATTTTGAGAGGGAGAGTTCTTTAGAAGAAAATTTAAATACCCTCCTCAAACCAAATAAAAGATTTTGATAAAAACCAAAAATAAAATTTTTGGGTGTCACAACACCTACCCCCTTAGGAAAAATCTCGTCCCCGAGATTTTAGCTGATCCTCAAATAGATGTGGGTACTCTGCCAGAAGAAAATCTTCTCTTTCCCATGTAGCTTCATCCTCTGTGTGATTGCTCCACTGAACCTTGAAAATTTTTATCGTTTTCTGACGGGTCCTCCTTTCAGACTCTTCCAATATCTTTACTGGTCGCTCTCTGTAGGTGAGATCTGGTTGTACATCAATGTTTTCATGAGATACATGCTTCTCCGGGTTGTTCACACATTTCCTCAACTGTGAGACGTGAAACACGTCGTGGACGTCTGACAGCTCTTTGGGTAGGTCTATCTGGTAGGCTACTGTGCCTCTTCGTGCAACTATACAGAAGGGTCCAATAAATCTCGGGGCTAGCTTCCCCTTAATTTTGAACCGTTGCAGGCCCCTCATAGGAGACACTCGGAGGTATACGTAATCACTGGGTTCAAAGCTGACCTCACGATGTTTTCGATCGTAATAGCTCTTTTGTCGGCTTTGAGCTGTCTTGAGTCTGTCCCTGATCTGTTTAACTTTCTCCTCGGCTTCCTTGTGCATGTCTGGGCCGAAGATACGACTTTCACATGTATCTGACCAATTTAGTGGGGTTCAACACCTCCGTCCGTACAGTGCTTCAAAAGGTGCCATTTGCAGGCTGGCTTGGTAACTGTTGTTGTAAGAAAACTCGGCATACGGCAAACTTTCTTCCCAACTGGATCCATAGGTGAGCACACAGGCTCTCAGCATGTCCTCTAGGATTTGGTTTACGCGTTCCGTCTGTCCATCAGTCTGAGGGTGGTACGCTATACTGAAAGCTAGTTGCGTGCCCAGAGCTTGTTGTAGGTGATCCCAAAATTTAGAGACAAATTGAGTGCGTCGGTCGGATATTATAGCCTTTGGGACTCCATGTAGACAAACTATACGGGAGAGATAAAGCTTGGCTAGCCTTTGAGTGGAGTAGGTCGTCTTCACGGGAATGAAATGTGCTACCTTGGTTAGCCTATCTGTGATGACCCATATGGCATCATTTCCGCGTTGCGATCGAGGTAGACCGACGATGAAGTCCATTCCAATTTCATCCCATTTCCACTCAGGTATCCGGTTTGGCTGTAGTAGCCCTGCTGGCTTTTGATGCTCGGCTTTTATGCGCTGACATGAATCGCAACAAGCAATAAATGCGGCTATATCCCTTTTCATACCGTGCCACCAAAATCTTTCCTGAATGTCTTTGTACATTTTGGTTCCTCCAGGGTGGATCGAGTATGGAGCGGTGTGGCTTTCGGTTAGGATTTGTTGCTTGAGTTCCTCAATGTTTGGTACGCAAAGCCTGTCCCCGTACCATAATATTCCTTCATTGTCTGTGACGAACTCTGAAGCCTTGCCAAGGCTCATCTTCCTGTTTATACCTTCGATGCTGGGATGTCCATGCTGAGCCTTCTTAATTTGTTCCATTAGGGTGGGATGTATCTCCAGATTTGATACGTTGCCCTCAGAGACTAACACCATGTTGAGTCTAGCGAACTCCTGCTGAAACTCAGGCCTCAAGTTTTGTGGACCGTCGTTGTCTGGGCTGGGGTTCCGACTAAGAGCATCTGCCACTACATTTGCTTTCCCTGGATGGTAGTGAATGCCGATATCATAGTCCTTGACCAATTCCAACCAGCGTCGTTGGCGTAAATTTACCTCTGGTTGTGTGAAAATATATTTAAGGCTCTTATGGTCCGTATATATTTCACAACGATTCCCAACAGAAAGTGCCTCCACTCCTTGAGTGCATGGATGACCGCTGCTAGCTCCAAGTCATGAGTTGGATAATTTTCCTCATGCTTCCATAGTTGCCTGGAAGCATACGCGACAACTTTGCCATCCTGCATCAGCACGCACCCGAGGCCCTTCCGGGATGCGTCACAATACACTTCAAAACTCTTGTGTATGTCTGGCACGATCAAAACTGGTGCTGTTGTTAGTTTCTTCTTGAGTTCTTGGAAGCTCTTCTCGCACGCTTCCGTCCATACAAACTTCTTGTCTTTCTTGAGCAACTGTGTCATTGGTTTTGCCACAGTGGAGAATCCTTCAATAAATCTTCTGTAATATCCGACCATTCCCAGGAAATTCCGCACATCTGTCACGTTGGCTGGTGGTTTCCAGTCAAGTATGGCTTTGACTTTTTCTGGGTCTACGGCCATGCCTTCTTGGGTTAATATATGGCCTAGGAAACCAACTTGCCTTAGCCAAAATTCACACTTGCTAAATTTGGCGTACAATTGATGTTTCCTTAATTCTCCCAATACAATTCTGAGATGTTCAGCATGTTCTTCTAGTGTCCTTGAATATACCAGAATGTCGTCAATGAACACCACAACAAATTTGTCCATGAATTTCATAAACACTTTGTTCATGAGGTGGACGAAATATGCGGGGGCGTTCGTCAGTCCAAACGGCATTACTGTGAACTCATATAATCCGTATCTGGAGGTGAATGCTGTCTTAGGGATATCTTCTGTCCATACTTTCAATTGATGATATCCCGATCTCAAATCAATTTTTGAGAACACCTTGGCTTGCGCGAGCTGGTCAAACAAATCATTTATCTGTGGCATCGGATATTTGTTTTTGATGGTGACCATATTGAGAGCTCGGTAGTCTATACACAACCTCAGTGTCCCATCCTTTTTCTTGGCGAATAATACTGGTGAACCCCATGGTGAGGAGCTGGCTCGAATAAATCCTTTGTCCAGTAATTCCTTTATTTGCTTTTTCAATTCTACCAACTCCGAGGGTGCCATTCTATAAGGTTTCTTATAGATGGGAGTGGTGCCAGGTGCTAGTTCAATGCTGAACTCTATCTCTCGGTCTGGTGGCATGCCTGGTAGTTCTTCAGGAAATACGTCTGGAAACTCGCACACCACTGGAACTTTTCTCAATTCTGAAATGTCTACTTTGTTCAACTTTGGTTGCCATGACCGTGGTCGCTCTTGAGCTGTAACTTTTATTGTCTTGCCGTGATGATGAGTGAGGATTACAGTCCGATTGAAACAGTCAATAAATCCTTTGTTGGTGGTCAACCAGTCCATCCCTAGGATGACATCCAGTCCTTTATTTTCCAACATGATAAGATTAGCCTGAAACTTTAGTCCTTCGAATTCAATAATCACTCCTTGGCAGTAACTCTGAGTGATCTGCTTATTTCCGGGGGACTTGATGATCATAGATTTTTCCAAAGGAAGTATCGGAAAACCATGTTGCAAAACAAAACTCTTCGAAATGAATGAGTGAGAAGCTCCAGAATCAAACAAAACCGTGGCAGGTACCGTGTTGACAGGGAACGTACCGAGTACGATGTCTGGGGTATTCTGTGCTTCTTCTCTGGTCACATGGTTCAGGTGACCCTTCCTGTGGTTGTTGCTGGGATTGAAATTGTTGCGCTTGGGGGCTGGATTATTCCCACCATTGTTCGGCTTGGGGGCCGAGTTCCTTGGCTTTGGGCACTGTTTGGCATAGTGCCCTTCTTCACCACAAGCATAGCAAGTGACCCCTGGATGGTATTTAAAGTCCTTGTCCCTCGAATGAAACTGACTGGTTGGCCTTAGAGCAGTAGTCGTGGATTTCCTCGCTTCATTCCTCTGAACATCAGTCTTGCTTCGGTTGTTGCGAGCAAGAGTCGTCTTGTCCCTCTTTCGCTTACGAATATCCTCCAGACTGCGGCACTCATTCTCCAAAGTAATGGCCTTGTCAACCAGAGTTTTGAAATCTAGGAAAGTGTGTACGACCAGTTGGCATCTTAGCGCTGGTGCCAGGCCGTCCAAGAATTTTTCCATCCTCTTGTTCTCAGTCATATGCTCGTCGTAGGCATAACGAGATAGCTGGGTAAACTGACCGTTGTATTCCGTCACTGTCATGCCTCTCTACTTGAGGTCATCAAATTCTCTTTTCTTGATTTTTATGATGCTCCTGGGGATGTGTGCGCCATGAAAACCTTCCTTAAACTCCTCCCAGGTGATGTTATGTTCACTGGGATGCATGTGTAGGAAGTTCTCCCACCATGCTGCAGCTGCTCCAGTGAGGTAGTGAGGTGCATAAAGCACCTTCTCATGATCGGAACATTGAGCAATAATCAACTTTCTTTCGATGTCTCGAAGCCAATCATCGGCTTCAAGCGGCCTATCAGTGTGAGCAAACATTAGAGGGCGTGTCTTTTGCAGTTCAGAAAACTTGGAGTGCGGTTGGTATGGCTCACGGTGATTCCCCATATTGATGACGTGATTCATCATTTCTTGGTGTTGCTGTTGGCTTTGTTTGAAAAGGCGGCACACTTGAGATAAGGCTGCCTCGCTGTCCTGTTGACTAGACTGTCCCTGAGTGAAGTTGTTGCTTGTCTGTGTCCCATAAACTTCTTCTGGTTGATTGGGCATGGAACGAGTCCACGGACGAGACATTTTCCACTCTGGGGTATTATTTTGCAAAGCTCATGAGAAGAACTGTGTGGCACGAGGAAAATCTTGCAAAGGCAAAAATTTAAAAGACCTCAAGATTTTTCAAGAAAACATTTGACTGCGCACGGAGAAGGACTGCTTAACACATATCTTACATGCGATACGCAAACACACGATACAACACTCAGGATGTGCGTACACACTCCTGACATGTTATTAAGGCTAGCACACTACTCCGGGATCCTACATGACGCGCACACAAATACTACAAACTTAAGTACATATAAAACATATCATACATGCAGGCACAACGCGCGGCGACTAGGCGCACTCAGTCGGAGATGGTGAAGACGTCCTTCCCCTTGCCGAGGGTAAGACCCAGCGGTGCAGGAGACTCAACCTCCACCTCCTCCCTAATAGGCTCCAGGCGTGTAGCACTGCGCTGAGGTGACGGCGCGGGTGCGACAGGCGATAGTGCGGGGGCGGCAGGCAGTGCAGCTCTGACTGGAGTAGGAGCAATGACCTGGCCGAACTCCTCAGTGGTAGGCAGACGTCGAGAAGTGTCCAAAATGGCAGGTGAATAGGACGCTGAGGACGAGACGAACGTCAGTGGCGGTGCCATGTGGGGAAGCTCCTTCCTGCTGGCAGAACCGCCCCGAACTAAGTCCATGCGGGCAGCCACAAGATCGTCCACGAGGTTGTCGAAATCTTCCTCCAGAGCTTAGAGATACTCAACAAGCATCTTGATAGCTTCATCTCGCTCTCCCCTATGGCAGGAGAATGCATAGTGACAAGTATATGGCACATGGCATGGGAGGTAGCGGTAGCGACGAGTCTTCATCAAAGGAAGAATGTCCCGAAGGCGAGCGATCGCCTCACGGGCAGCCATCTGCATGGCATGCCTCTCCGTAGGCATGGCCCTTCCCACAAAACGGAAGTGGCGAGACGCAGAACGTCCTCCCTTGAATTGCACCACGGCCTGGTACATAGACACGTCGTCGCTGAGCTTGTGCTGGTAAAGCGTGCACTCCGGACGAGTCGCTGGCCCGATCGCGAGCCTGGTGATGGAGACGAGGAGTTTGACAAACCCCTCGGGCACATTAGTGAACACCCGAGTCTCGCAGTTGCTGCCAGCCATCTACAAAACTAGGCAAAATTCTGAGTAGTCATATCATAAATTTATGATGACCAACAGAAAATAGCTACATTTGCAAAATGCTGAAAAAGCACTAAAGACGCTAATAACCGATTAGCGATCACACCTAGTGGCTTCCTATAGTCAGCCTGGCTCTGGTACCAAGCTTGTCACGACCGGTTTCCAATAAAAATATTTATTGAGAAATCGATCCCTTTTACGGACCAGTAGAGAAGAATCCTTCTCACTGGTAGACAAAATCTTGATCACAGAAGAAAAAACCAGGAGTACTAAATATAATACAAGGTTGAGCGGAGACTGCCCAACAATTTATTACAAGCACGCCAATAATACATAAAGGCGGATAGGGTGGCATAACTACTAACTCACGACAAAAACGGTGGTGGATATATCACAGTGAAGCGGTTGACATGACTCCTGAAAGTAACAGCTCTTCGAGCGTCGGAGTGAGGCTCGAGGATACTTATTGTGGGTGGCGGAAGCGTATATAATACAAGTGACCAATATCCAGGATCGCACGGGACTGACTGGGATTCCTCTAGGCATCGGACTCACTATCAAACTCTTCATCCATGAGATCGCCTTCATCAACATCTGGCCAAATCAACAAGCCAGGTGAGTACTATGAAAGTACTCGCAAGATAGTTCGGACATAAGATATAACAAATGTAAACATGATGCATATGAACAAATTAATAGAGCGCACTCAAATAACGAGATGGCAATGCATGGGAAATAAAAGGGAAGTCGGGCGGTAGTCCTCCCGAAATCCCAAAGTAATACTGAAGGCCAATCGAGTGTCTGAATGACTCCTCGAAAGGATACAAATGAAATAACAATGCCGCAGTCGAGCGTCAAGGCGACACCACATAAAGGGCTTATAATGGAAAGATAAATAACAGTGCGTGCCACAGTCGGATGTCTGAAGCGACATCACATAAAGGGCTTATATCAAAAGTAAATAACGGGCGTGCCACAGTCGGACGTCTGAGCGACATCACATAAAGGGCTTATATTGAAAGTAAAAGACAAGAGTGCCACAGTCGGACGTCTGAGCGACATCACATAAAGGGCTTATATCAAAAGTAAATAACGGGCGTGCCTCAGTCGGACGTCTGAGCGACATCACATAAAGGGCTTATATTGAAGGTAAAAGACAAGAGTGCCACAGTCGGACGTCTGAGCAACATCACATAAAGGGCTTATATTTCACAACTTAATAATTCAGTAGCTTATGAATTTAATTCATTTCAAGGGAATATTCAAGTACGAGATAAACAAAAGGTTAGTCCATCCACAGGAATAACAATTCAACGGGTATACTACTCAAGCTTGTTCACCGGGGATTTACCACGAGGACTGACATAGATATGGATATACTGGCCATGATCCTTGACCATGGACACGAGGATTCGGAAGGGTTTGACTCTGCAGAGTTTGTACTATTTAACCACAGCCAACGGATTTCAGTAGTCACAAGGGACTAGTTCCGTTTACGGTGTTTTAGGAGAAACACATCTAACCAGTACACACCCATTCAACATTCCGAAGCCAGGAATCACCCTCGGCAACGTTCAAGAAAAACTTTTGAGACGGGGAGGCTACAACCTCGCCTAGCATGGGATCAAATTTATATACGCGCGCTCTAAGGGGTGCCCCCCTCTCGGTCCCAACCGGAAACACCCATGCCCCTGACCGGATGACTGGCTTTAATCCAGGGCCATGGAACCCTCATCCCGGCCCCTCCGTTTGGTGTGTACACGGAAACAGGTTATCAACATACTAAACCGTATTCTTTGCAGAAAACATGTGGCAGCACGAAAGGGGGAAGAACGGTAACGTGGCTCAGTCCACGTTAACGTCGGAGTTTATCAGATGACGTAAGACTCGCATGCTACAACAATACCATCTTACTACCTTGCATGCAATGTAATACTCACCGATGCTCCTATGCCATGCACAAACCATTCAAGCAAACATGCAAAACACCCATCATATCAAAGGTTCAAACATACTTGCCTGGTTCGGAGAAGTCGGAGTCTAGCTCGGCGAAGTTCGCGGCTCCGTCACCTCTTCCAGAACCGGTATAACGAAACCGTATACTAACGTGAACATCGACGCGTGCATAAAAATTGCTCCAAAATTTTCCAAATAAATACTATAAAAAACTAGACAAAAATACAAGTCTGTCAGAAAAAGAATCAATCAAAAATCATCTTTTATTAAAAAGTTATAAGGGTTTTAGTCCAGGGACTGATATGTGATGAAACAGAAAAGAACCAGGGACTTGTTTGAAAAACCAGAAAACGGTTCGGAAAGAAATGCGCCAGCCCAAAGGGAAAGCGCATTTGCCCGATGGCGCCATTAGAAAACGGTTCGAGGGGGGAGAAGGAAGAGAGGCTGACGGGGGGTCCCACCCGTCAGGTTTAAAAACTCCAAAGGGGCTCGCCGGCGCCCGAAGGCTGCGGTGGTCGCCGGCGTTGAACCACGGCGAGGCAGAGAGATCGGAGGGTACCAAGAGGTTCAGGGTGTTCTTCCGCGTCGGTGGGTGGTGGACTTGGTCGTCGGAGAGCACCACGTCGACGGTGACACTTTCTCCTGCGGACGGTGTTTCGGGCGATGGTGGAGTACTCCGGTGGGCGCTACAACCTCCAAATTGAAGCGCGGGTCAGAAGAGTGGATGCATTAGGAAGCTACTGGCAAGAGCTGAGAGGTAGAGGTGCACGCACGGGGGTGAATCGAGCTGGACCCCGTGGCGGGTCGAGGCGGCCGGAGTTGGGGAAGAAGGCTCCCTCGGGGCTCTTCCAGTGGCTTGGCGTGGTATTGGTGGAGTGCAGAGGTGGTGTGGGTTCGAGTTCGAGCTTGGGGCCTCCTTTTATAGGCGATCCGAGGGGGTGGCCGTGAACGGGATAGCTCCGGCGAGCGATTTACGGCGAGGCAGTGGTTGGGCAGGGGGTTTAAGCGGCTAGGCACCATCAGGGAGGATCACTGGTGCCGTTCCCCCGCTAAACCTTGGTCGGGCTTGGCGTAATGCGCCGATCCTCGACGGGGCGGCCGTACGGGCACGGCGGCGGGAGAGAGCGCGCTCCGCGCCTAGCAGTTCACGACGATGGATGGCAGCGTGCACGGGTGAGTGGATGGCCACGCGGCGGCCTCCGGTGGCTTGGGCGGTGCTGGACGGCGCCGTCCAACGTTGCGCCTCTCTCTGGCTGCCGCAAAGCCGCTGCTGTTGTCGCTCACGGGGTGGCGCACCTCCTCCTGCTCGTCGCCAACGCCCGCTAGCCTCCAGACGATCGTGCGGCGCAGGGATAAGAAGGAGGGAACAGGGAGCAAGGCGCCACCATGGTACTGGCGAGATCGAGAACGAGCTCTAAAGAAAACTTCAGTGGTTTACTGAAACTATTTACTGAACTTGTGAACATTGACAGAAACAGTGCCCATCAGGTGTTCGACGAAATGATTTGGCATGAAGAAATTTTTTCTGGAGCTGGGACTTGGTGAGGTGACCTCTCAATGCACCCAGAGGCTGCCTGAATTTACTCATATTTTTAGGAGGAGAAAACAATTGAATTTCATCACATTTGGCAAATATGGTCCAAACTTGCAGCAAGCACAATTTGAAATATTTGAACCGGAGACCAGTGGATCTTCATGGATCTTGGTTGAGGGCTCTAAGGACTAGCTAGGGAAATTGGTTTGGAGGCAAAACTCAAAGTAGAAAGGGTAGCTCCTTTGTAAATCTCCAAGAGCTAAAGTAGGAGGCAGAATTTTTTTTGATGAGAAATAAATGAGAGAAAATTTTATGGGGAGGTTCAAACTGCTGGATTTGAAGTATATCATGATCCAAAGATGGGGAAAGGCTTTTGGGAGGGGATTTCCACTTAGGTCATGGCAAGAGGGATTTTTAAAAGGGGAAAAGATCACTTCAAATGTCATAGGGCTATTTAAAAGATTTTCAAAAAAATATATTTTTTTTAAATGAAAAACCTTTGAGCCAACATGAGATGAAAAACCTCCAAGACCAACAATCAAGTCTAGGATGAAACCAAACAAAACATTTGTCATAAAAAGGAAATTTTTGAGAGGGAGAGTTCTTTAGAAGAAAATTTAAATACCCTCCTCAAACCAAATAAAAGATTTTGATAAAAACCAAAAATAAAATTTTTGGGTGTCACAACCAGATGGGTGCCTGACGGGGGAAACTCCAGCCAGCAGGTCGAAGTCTGATACTTGCGACCCTCTCTCCTACTTTGGGCTGCAGAGCGTGGCGGCACATATCAGGGTATGGTGCATGCAGAGACGCATGGTACGTTGTGTACACACAGTTTTGCCTGATGAACGAAACCGCGCTGCCATCATGATCCTTGCCGTCGGTTATCTCCTGGTTAATCGGATAATTCAGTCCGACAAACAGAGAGCGTGTACCAAGGCTACTTACCAGCCTCCAGTCAAAAATTCCTGAAGGCCCAGAGAAGCTGGGATCCTGCTCAAAGACCTTGCAGTGACTGTGATTGTATTCCGCGAAACAACACGTCCGGTACGTGCGAACGATCATCAATCTTTCACCGTCGTCTGATTGAGCCAGGAACCACCTGCAACTGCCATGCCACTTTTCTTTGAAAGGTTCTAGGATTAGGAAGGGTAGGGACACCAGGCTGCCTACAACGTCATATCAAGTTGGAGTCAAATAAAAAAGGGCTCTTGATTTAGTCAATCTTAAGAACAGCATGTTATGAGCATGAATATTTTTTCAGCAAATGTTGACACTAATATAAGCAAGCCATCATGATATCATAGGAAAGTAACATACTGCTGTAACAGCCGTTTGTAGCGATGACTGGAGTAGGCCAGCAATACGTCCAGCCATAGAAGGAGTCGGCAGCGTAAATGAAGCCCTTCTGTTCAATGGCATCAGAGAACCATGGAGGATGTATGATCCTGCGATGGACGTGCAGATGTATCCACTTACCGCGGTTAATACTTAAATAGTATAGCCAACTGTTGACTATAAGAAAATGCCATGTCATCTGTAGCCAACATGTATAACAATGGATACTCAAAAACTAATTCTTGAAGATCATTTCTTGCAAAGCACAATAAGAGTTATTTCTTCACAAGTTTTGGATGCAGGTTGAACAGTTGAACGCTTTTGTTTGCAAAAGATACTTTTTTATCTATTTCACCCGGATGTTTGTGAGCTCTAGAGATGAAATAATATCCGAACAAACCTATCGATACCCGTTACACATGAGATGACCCCCACATCCTTTGCCAAAATAAACAACTCCCAGATCAATGCATTTCACTCTTCCGTGCAACGCATGGGCACCTTACTATAGATTAGTACGACCAAAAATTGAACTAACATTATACATAGTACGATAAATGATGATGCATGTCACCTAAAATTATATCATTGAAAACTATGTTCAAATATGAATCCAACGATATTGTTTTTGTTGACATGCACTAACATTTTGTCAGTTAAATCTTCAGTCAAATTCAATGGGGGATAAACCACGACCGATGTAGTACTAGTGTAGAGGGCGGCGCTGCACGGGAGTCTCGCCCCGCTCGTGGCGCGGCAGTAAAGCCGTCATATCACAAAACCCAACCACTCCCAGTAATAAGTGGCCTGCTAAAATAAACGGACAAGCAACCATCACATCCCTCCGTCTTTTTTGCATTTCATCTCTCTGCATTTACTTTCTCTGGTTCATCTCGCACACTCGATCCATAGGTACTACTCCTAGTATCCCTAGCTACTACTCCTAGGGCCAGTTCTTTTGGCGGCATCCCCAGCTTTTCCCATAAGACTAGTCACAGTGGAGAGTAACATTAAGGCGCCTCAATCATTTATTTGGGCTTCTAAACTACTACTAGTAGTGCCTTCATCCTGGTTTATTCCTCACCATTGTAATTTGTGCTAAATTTTGACCAAAGATTTAACTGATAAAATATTAGTGCATGTGACATGCACTAACATTTCATTAGTTAAATTTATGATCAAAATTTGACACAGATTACAATGGGGACCAATAAACCAGGACGGAGGTAGTAGTTATGGGATTACTAATCTAGAAGCCTAAAAGAATTGGCCCCTGGTACTCCTACTAGTAGTAGTACTCAAGTTGGAATTCCAATTGCACGGCACAACTTGTTAGGCAAAAAATTCGATACAGGGTGTAGGAAGCGGTTTGGGAATTTGCATGCCTTTCCAACCAGTGAGATACTCCATACAAAGTACGACAGAGAAATAACCACAGAGAAGGAAGCTAAAAGTAAACAATCAAACGAGCATTTTTGCATTTGTTTTGCATTGAATCGTTTCACAAGCTTGACTAGTGTTGTTTTTCTACTTTTACAAAAACCGCATCGTAATGTTAAAACGTGCATTTGCACGTACATAAGTAATAGTAGTACTCCCTCCGTCTAGGTGTATAAGTCTTCCCTCCTTCTTGATGCAACATCCCAAATTTTCAATTTGGAATGTTATACATAGATCATCATTGCATAGCATATTTTATTGCATTGTGGCAAATCCTCAATAAATCCTAAGCAACTCAAGGACCCTCGGAGAGAGTTGGGGATTTAACCGGTTTTTCATATTTGATTTTTATCAAATAATAAAACGAGGATTTTGGTTTTAATTATTTTTCTCTCTGAAAAATATTTCATATTAAAATAAATGAGAGGAGAAAATATGACTTCTCCAAAACAATTGAAATATTGGAGGAAAAATATTAAAATCATATATTGGATTTTATTCGGATTTTATTTGCTATTTTACTTGCATTAAAAAATTGCACGTTTTCAAAACTGCATTTTTGTGTCAAAAAAATGTTCACCTTGTTCTAATTATTTTAATTAGACGGGGAAAAATTGTTTTATCATTTTTGGATTTTTCTTTATTTTTCTGCGATTTTTTTATTTCGGCGGAATATTATTTAAAAAAAACCCACCGCGCCCGACC
>NC_057808.1:398830847-398847054 GCF_018294505.1 Triticum aestivum
CCGGAGCCCGCTGCGCCGCGCCCGAGGAGCCGCCGGCCCGCTCGCCGCACGCCGCCGCCGACGCCGCCCGAGCCCCGCCACCCCGCCGCCGGAGCCCCAAGCCGCCCCGCCGGAGCCCGTCCCGACGAGGTACCGAGCCGCCGCCGCCCTTGCCGGTTTTCTAAAAAAAACCGTTCGTTTTTTTCACTAAACCCTAGATCGGTTTATTTTTCTTCGGTTTTATTATTTAGTGAATGTTCACCGACCCGTTCGTTAAAACGAACGTGTTCGTCGGATTTTCGCTGTTAACGAACGTCCGTTCTTTAACCGTTCGTCGGTTTTTCTTTTTCGTCAGATTTTTCCGTGATTTTCCAGATCTTGATTTCAGATCAGATCTTCGTTTTCGTTTAACTTTTCGCTCGTTTATCGGAATCAGGCGATTCAAGCGCCTAGAGTTTCATCTCGAAATTCTCTTTCCGTTTAACCTACTCAAACAAGTTTTTGCTACTGTAAAATTTGACCTAGATCCAGATTAGTAAACGAAGCTTGTTTCTTTCGCCGTTTGACTTTCGTTGCTTCGTTCGATTTGATTCTTTTTGCAAACCGGAGTTCTTAAGTTGAACTTTCTGGTTGGATCTTTTACTTGAGTTTTACCTGTGCATTAGATGAGTACTTATTGTTTGCTTGTTTGTTTGCGATAGAGTACCCGGAGTGCGCCGCTTGTTACTTCGAATCTCTAGGTTTCGCGGATCATCAGCAAGGCAAGTAACACTTTGATCATACTTTTCCATACCCAGTTTTATTGCATTAGATCAATCCTCAAACATTGCATGATTAGGATATAATTAAATTGTGGGTATTGGGAAGTAGTTGAGGTAGTACCTATTACCTGTTTTATTATCAAACCCTTGGGAGTTACTTCTACGTTGCTATTATATTGCTATGCTATGCTCGTAGACGTGGATTGGGTTTGAGAGTATTCATGACAGATGTGAGATTGTTAATTAATGGTTTACTTAAGGTGGCAACTAAAACTCACATCTGGGTGGATTGAGGTACCTGGGTATTCCAGGATTGCCTGTTTTTCTTTTGGACCGCCACCCAGGTTCAAAGGGATCATGAGATTATTCATGCTAGAAACTTCCGTGTGCAGCCGCAAGCTATTATGGGCTCTAGCATAGTTGATTAAGTTGTGTGAGCTCTTGAAGAGGTAGACTAGTAGATGTAGGGGATGTAGGTGGTACGGTCTACCCAGAGTAGAGAGTTAACGCTTCTGAAAGACTGTGTCTCGGTCATCCGTTACTCAAACATCATGCAGTGCGAGAATCAAGCGGACGCGATTGAGTCTTGTGGGGAAAAGTGCACAAACCTCTGCAGAGTGTATAAACTAATCATGGTTAGCCGTGTCCCCGGTTATGGACATCTTGAGTATCTAGTACTTGGATTATCATGTGAATCTCATCATGTTATTTTAATTAATCTTGTTGGGTTAATGATGATACTTAATTGGGATTGAGATGCTGTCAACCATCTCAATGTTTAACAACCACCATGATAGTTAAATAAAATTTATTCCTTTGCAGTAGGGAAAAATTGGCTTTTCGCAAAACTGTAACCATAGAGCTTTCCACCAGCCATATCTGCATGTAGTATAGCATTATCATGTTCATTATTCTCTATGTGTTACTTTGCCAGCATATTCCATGTGCTGACCCGTTTTCGGGCTGCAACGTTTCATGTTGCAGACTTTTCAGACGACGAGTAAGGTGCCTTAGGTCGTGGTCTTATACTCAGTGATGCCGTTGGAGTTGATGGACTCACTTATCTTCCAAGCCTTCCGCTGTTATCGTATTTAGATGACCTTAAGCCATATTTATCATACTTATTCTCTTTGAGGTATTCGATGTAATAAGTGTGTGATTGCTACTCTGTTATAAATCCTCCATTTGTACTGTGCGTGTCAGCATTACTGATCCAGGGATGACACTGGTGCACAGCAGCACAGACTGCTTGAGGTCTGGTCGCTACACTTGGTCACGGTGCACAACCAAAGATGAATTATTAACCTGGACGGAGGGAGTAGCACAGTCTGCAAGCATATATCGAGAGAGACTTGTAGTGCGATAGTATATAGTAAAGTTTGTGCTATATGCATGTACTTGCAAAATACGTACGAATACACAAGGTTTCCAAACTTTCCCTTTTACATACTTAATTAAGGACGCTAAAAATTCCTGAACGTTCGGGATTTATCATTTGCGTCCCAAAACTAATGAGATCGCCTTACGAAACAAAAATTATACTCCTCCTAAAAGCCACGGCGCTCGCAGGAGCGCTTGCGGCGCGCCACGAGTACCCTGGTGCGCGGCCGTTTCCCAGCGCGCCGACACAACGCCTCTTCCTCAGCCTCGCAACTCGCGAGGTGCTGATTGGCGGCTTGCTGGCGGGCGAGCGTGATCTCACCGGTGTGGTGATCCGGCGCCAACAGGTACTCCTCCTTGCTGGAAGCGTGCACCCGGTCCACGTACCGCCAAGCCTAGATGAGGCGCTTAGGCCCGACTGCACTCAGGGCGTCGGCACGGGTGTCCTCCGCCACCCTCACGGCCCTCGCACGAGCCTTCCGCCAAAGAGCCAATTGCCTGACTCTCTCGGACGCGACATAGGCCTCCCAGGCAGCTTGTTCCGTGGTGCGCTTCTCTTCCTCGGCCTTCTTCTCTGCCTCTATTTTGGCGCGCTCTGCTGGAGGCAAAGCCTCCCACAAGGCGACATCCATTTCTTTCCAAAGCTCCTTAAGGCTGGGGGGCTCGGCGGGCGGTGCGGCGTTCTCCTCGTAGCGGGGAGCCGACGCGTCCTCCAGCGCGCGTGCTGGCGAGATTGGGAACGCCGACGCGTCCACCTCCACGCGTCGCGGCGAGGAGCGGAACGCCGACGCGTCCTCCTCGACTAGTGGCGGCGAGGAACGGAACGGCGACGCGTCGCGTCGCGGCAAGGAGCGGAACGCCAACGCGTCCTCCTCGACTAGTGGCGGCGAGGAACGGAACAGCGACGCGTCGCGTAGCGGCGAGGAGCGGAACACCGATGAGTCCTCCTTGACTAGTGGCGGCGAGGAACGGAACGGCGACGCGTGACCATCCGCGCGGTGCAGCGAGGGGCTCCTAGGGCTTGGGAGGGGCGATGCCATGGTGGTCGACGTGAGAGGGAGGGGAGGAGATAGAGATGAACGTGAACGTGAGGGGGAGGAGATAGCGATGTCGTGGGAGGCGCAGTATTTATAGCGAGCAATGGCACACCTACGTAAGATATGGACTGAGCTGCACTGACTTAACTGCAGGTCCAGTTGCGTCACTGACATGAGGGCCAGACCCCTGTTGGGCCCATATGTCAGTGACCCAATGCACCTGCAGTTAAGTAACAGCTACGTGGGCATATTTGTTGGAGTAAATTAAAAGGGGTGGAAATATTGCTGGTCACAACGGATTGGACGAGCGTGGGGGAGGAGAGTCATGCATGCAGATTTTTTCACACAGGGTGGAGTGGTGGGACTGCTGGAGGGAGAAGGAGAGTTTGGTAGGCATATTGTTTCCACACATGGAGAGGAAAAGATTTGGAGACGAACGGGCTTCCTGCAGGTATGGGGAACGGTGCATAATAAGTCATCTTGCATGCCGGGCTAGGTATAGTCTCAAGTCATTAAAAACATACACGCCCCACACATGTTCATATTTCAAGGTGCACTAAATTATTGCATGCGATGATTAAGGCTGGCCATAATGGTGGTATCTTAGCTGGTATCATGCACATGGGAATAGCAAACATGCTGATGTGGCAAAGAATTAAAGAAGAGAGGGGGTTAGAGTAACTAGTGTTCATGCATGCATTGGTAAACACATTTTTTTGTGAAGAACGACAGCACTAGTTGAGTACTTCTGCAGACTTCAAAAACTATTCCCCGCCTCTACTATCTTGCTAAGAGTAGGTGAATTTTTGAATCGAGCCCTTTAAACTAGAAGGGAGGTAGTGGTACTCTAAGGCTGGTCATAGTGGGGAGTAACTTAGACTAGTAACATGCATATGTTACTAGTCTATGCTACTACCTCTATAGTGCATAGTATCATAGATTAGTATCATAGGTGGTCTCATTTATTGCCATGCATGACACATAGTAGCATCACATTTACTCCCTCCGTTCCTAAATATAAGTCTTTGTAGACATTTCAAATGGAATATAATATACGGATGCATGTAGACATATTTTAGTGTGCAGATTCACTCATTTTGCTCCGTATGTAGTCACCTGTTGAAATCTCTAGAAAGACTTATATTTGGGAACGGAGGGAGTATTATGTTACGGTATCTACCTATGTTACTATAACCATCTCTCTCTTCTTTAATTGCCTACCACATTAGCATGTTTGCGAGTCCCAAGTGCATGATACTACTTATGTTACCCCCACTATGGCCAGCCTAATAGCTAACCTTGTTGTGATGACAAGATAGGACATGGCACGCACCTGGACGGAGGAAATAGTCTGCATTGTGCATTTAAGTTTTGTCTGAAGTCAATGTACCTCTACTTTCA
Source organism: Triticum aestivum (assembly GCF_018294505.1). Taxonomy (NCBI): domain Eukaryota; kingdom Viridiplantae; phylum Streptophyta; class Magnoliopsida; order Poales; family Poaceae; genus Triticum; species Triticum aestivum. The sequence continues at coordinate 398,835,406 of NC_057808.1, forward strand.
CCAGACTTATAGAAAAATGTGTCAACATTCACAATGTCAAATCAATATTTTTACACTCATTATAAAACGTAGTTCTTATACTCATTATAATCAGTATTGTAGATATTGATATTTTTAGTATAAATTTGGTCGTGGGATTTCATTGATGCCTGTCAAAGCATGGAGGAAGCGAAGCTTAGGGCTTGCATTGCCGGTCTCTACATAGGTATTTCTCTTCATAATCCTGTAATTTTAGAGACTGATTGCGCTTTTGTGGTAGTGTCTCTTGCGTCGGGGGACTATGATATGTCTGCTATGCGTGACCTGAAGATGAAAGCGTTGAGCATCTCGAAGTTGATCAACAATCTTCAATTGTCAAAGAGTAGCCGTTCGGCCAATAAGGTGGCACACTTAATCGCTAAGTATAGCTTTGACAATAGATTAGATGGTATTCTTGTAAATAACGTACTGCCCTGTGTGGTGAATATTGTATCGGATGAGTGTACTGGTGTGGCTGGTTAATTAATATAAGGTGGTGTTCAAAAAAAGTATAAATTTGGTCAAACACTTTGCAAACGGTTGACGGGAGTAAAAAGGACCAGAGGGAGTATCATGCATGCGGAGTAGGCAAAAAAATTGCTTGTCTAAAAAAGGCAAAAAAATTGCTCATTTATAGCCGGTCGAAGTCTCAAAGGGCGCGACCGCGCGAGGGAGGCGAAGGTTGTGGGAGGCGCGATGTTTGACGGAATTAAGTGAAGTTACATCCACGCGCCGGCATGGCGTGTGAACAGGCAGAAGCTATACCGTCAGGCCTACGATATGGGTCTAGTAGACATGACATCTAGTGGATCCCGCATAGTTCTCGAGAACTCTTTGGGGGCTTGCAGCCGTTTATCCACCGGGCAAGCCAACAACCCCACGCCGTTCGCACGCCCTACTCGTCCCCGTCTTCTACCTTACAACAGTTCGCTCCCAGTCGTCCCGTCCTTTCAGATTAGTTCGCTCCCAGTTTTTTTTTTGCGGGGTACAACAGTTCAACTTCTCCTAACCCTCCTCCAAAATCCATGGCCTCCCAAATCTCCATGGTCGCCGCTGAGTACCAGGTTAGAGCCATCACCGGCGATCAGTTCATCGTCATCTACACACGCGGATCCGAGACGGTGAAAGCATGGCTTGCTCGCTTCCTACGCATGTTCAACAGTTCAACGGATGAGTGGGTCGCTAGGCTAGATGTTGAGTACACCACAGTCCTGGGACGAGAGAAGGATCTAAAGGACGAAGAGAGGAAGAAGCCCGCCGTGATCCAGGTTTGCGTACATAATGTTTGCTTGGTCTACCACATATGCCATGCCGACGTTGAGTGCCAGGATTTTAAGAACTTCCTCAAGGACAAAAGAGTGAAATTCGTTACTGTAGGCTTTAAGAACGACAGGGATGTCCTGCATCAGATAGGTCTCGTTGTAGGCCAGCCCTTCGATCTCCAGAAGGCAAGCCTGGTGTCCTCCTCTCAACCTTCAATGCTGACCCTGGCAGCAGCCATGATTGATCCTTCGTACGCTAAACTAAAGAAACCTCATCACGAGTTTCATCATGCATGGGAGTCGAAGACATTAGATGAAGATCACATCCTGTACGCAGCAATGGATGCCTACCTTTGTTTAAATATCTACAAGGGTTGGATGAAGAAGCAGAGCCCAGTGTCCGGTTCAAGCAAAGAAGCGTCGGCGAAGAGGAAGAGGAAGAGGGACGAGAACGAAGTCGAGGACGTGGACTCAGACTCCGAGTAGGTGGCAGTGCCGTCGCTCATGCTGGTTCTACTGCAGTGTCAAGCGGACTAGTTGCTTAGTTTATTTTCAAGGGTGTGTTGTGTTGAGGCCCCAGCAGAACTATGTTTATGTTCTTTCTCGTTATTTGAACTCTTTAGTATGTACAGTAGTACTAGTACTATGTCTTACTACTGTTCTTCTTGCAGTTGGTACTACTGCTCGTATCTTCGTGTTCCTACCGTACTTAATAAGTTCGTACTAGCAGTATAATTTGGGTCAGTCGATTTGTGAAAGAAGTTTGACGGAGCGAAGGAAGAAGACGGCAGAAGAGGTGGAAGAAGCCCTTCTAGCCATCCATGTTGCATCAAACGTCTCACATGAGTCGACTGACCCAAATTGCTCCTTCAGATTGCAGGATCCACGTGGCATTCAAGGTCCCGAAGGTAGATTCTGCATCCGCACTCTGTTTGCGGGCTCGACGCGCGCGCGACCAGCTTCCGCCGCGACAGCCACCATGCGCGCCTCCTCCACGTGGGCGGAGACGACAATGACACGCTAGTTCCTCCTCGTCGGCGTGCTGGAGCACACGCTCGTCCTCCTCTTCATACGCTGCGTGCATAGACGCGGCTCCACCAGCTGCTCGCGTGCTTGGTAGCGCGGCGGCATCGCGAGGAGGGACTGCAGACGACGTGAGCGGGTGAGCCTTCGGCTTCATGGCACAGGGATGGCGGCCACGGCGGTGATGGGCGAGAAATTGTTGGCCGGAGCAGGCGGGCGCCGGCATGCGCAACGGCGGCGGCGGCATATTGATGAGTGCGCGTGTGGGATCTTACTTTAGTTTTATATATAAGGTTGGTCAAACTTAAAAGAAAACCGTACTAGTACACGTAAACATTAGACTTAGGCAGTGCTTTTATTAGTTAGTACCACAGCCACGATATGGAATCATGTGCAAGCGCGTGAACCGCGGCCGCGCGGTCGATCGAACGGTGCGTCACCATGTCGCGCTCGAAGGACATCCACCGAACCTTTTTGTGTGTGTGAAAACAATCCTCGAATATTACTCAACTTTTTTTTCTTGTGAAATTTCTTGACGCTGCAATATTTCCATATATTTGAATTTAGCTCCAGTTCGTGTTTATTTGGATTTGGACGTTTTAGGTGTGTCCTAGTTTTTTTTAATACTGATTTTGTGTGTGTGACTGAGAGAGAACGTGTGTATGTGTCCATATGTGTGTTGTGGCGGAAGGGCAATGTGGAGACGGTGTGCATGTGATAGAGACATAGAGAGGTGTGAATGTGCAAATGATCATGCATGAGTGAGACATAGACAGATGCCGATACGTTGTGTATACATGAGAGAATGGTCTTCTAGTTTACTTGTGTGTGTGTGAGAGAGAGAGAGAGACAGAGAGAGGGAGAGAGAGAGACAGAGAGAGGAGCATCCGTAACACAACAACCATCTCTCTCGATTCGCCCGTCCCTCGCACGGTCGCATGCAACACATGCATCAACGCGCACATTTTGACACCCTCACCCGGCCCCTGCCCACCTCAAGGCCCGCACAATCTCTTCGTGAATACCCATTTCTCTCCTTAGGTTTGTTTTCTCTCAATATCTGACACACACAGACACACACAGAGAGAGAGAGACACACGCAGCACAACACACACACACACACACTCCCCCGAGCACACAATTCATCCCCATCCAAGGTTATACGGCGACCACTCTTGCTTGTGCTTCTTTGCACCGCAACATGCACAACACCTCAATCTTCAAAGAGGGCATCGAGCAGATCAAAGACGGCGACCACACCGCGCTAGAGAATGCGGGGTCATTTGGAAGCAAGGTGATGTGACGACGGCTGACTGACTCCTCCCCCACCCTCTCTCTCTCTCTCTCTTGCACAAAATTACCAATCCCTCTCTCCCCCGCACAAAATAGTCAATCCCTCAACCCACGAGATCCTTCCCCTCTCGTCCATGTTTTTCCAGCTCTCCCATCAAACATGTTGTCTCTTCTCCTTCCACGTATACAGAATCCAGATGCACACGCATCTCATGTATATTACATGTATCCATCTTTCTCACAGACCTAACTTCTTCCTCTCTCTTTCTCTCTCTATCTCTCTCTCTGTCTCGTTAGGTTTGTCTCCTACTCTCTCGTCCACATACATACAATCTTTCCTGCCCTATCTGCTCCATCTTCAAAAGCTCTCTCTGCACGTTTCATTCACACATTGGGACATGTCAAAATGTTGCTTCTATAATGGCTGATGTAGAGTTATCGTTGTTTTTGTTGCATCCTACAAAGTAATAACTATGAAATGCATTTAGATTCTCATTTGACTGGGATTATGTGAGTTTTAGCATGTTGTGAAGTACTATAGACCTTGTATACATCTTGGGATTTGACAATGATTGTAACTATTGAATTGTATAGACCATTACATTCGAAGTCAATAGCCTAATATATTTATTTCACAATTTCAACAAATGATTAGTTCACTACAAACTAAGAAAACAAATGTGTACTCCCTCCGTTTTTATTTAAGTCCACGTATTAGCATTGGTCAAAGTCAAGTTTTGTAAATTCTCAGAAAGCTTATAACAAAAAATATTAACATATACAATAACAAATAAATACCATTAGATTCATTATTGAATGTACTTCCACATCATACATATTTGTTATGGTAAATGTTTATATTTTTCTATAAACTTGGTCAAACTTTAGGAAGTTTGACTTCGGTCAAACCTAATATGCAGAGTTTACTACTACTACTCGCTAGTTGCTTAGCCGAATCACTCAACATGCCACACGGGGAGTCCAGTGTCACAAAATTTTGAGGTCGGCGGGAAAATCTCCCGCGACCCTGATTCGAGTAGTGGGAAGTTACCATCATAGCCTTCGGAACAGCCCTACGGATGACGCTTGGTAGGGGGCTGTTTTCGTAAGTTCAGGTTCACCCTACCCAGCCAACCCCACCCCGGCACCCACAGTAGTACACCTGAATACTCTCCATTTTCTATCCCCACCGCAAAATAGACATCTCCACGGCACCGCAGCCTTCGTGCTCCTCCCCTTTACATCAGCGCACTCGTCCACCGCAGCGCATCTGCCTCATCGACGACCTCGTACGCCGCACTGGAGCCGGTCCACCGTCGTCTTCATACACGGAGCCTCTTCCCCGGCATCGTCTTCCACGGTCCCGGATCTACTTCCCGGAAGCCGACGCCAAGCGCAGAAGTACCACCGTCGTGGATAATGAACTGACTCCCGTTGCTGACCATGACTCACAGAGGCCGCCGCAACCATCTTTCTCCTCCTCGATTGGTAATGTGTGTATTGAATCACTTAGCAGTACATGTGTCGTTCCAATTTTGTTCATACCTACCCTTCAAATTTCCTGGGTGCTATTGTTCCCGTAAAAGTAATTGGTTATAGCCCCCATTCTCCAACAGAATATCAGCTTGTAATTGTGCGTCGCTCCTGTATCGCGCTGTGCTTGGGTAGGTTTTTCATCCGCAACCAGTAGTGTGGCAAATGATGGAAAGGTTTTTAGAACTAGCAAGATGCCCATGCGTTGCACGCATCAAGATGCATTTGTATGAGTAGTTTATCTTGTGGGAGAAAAGGATGAACGAGGGAAGGCCTTATTTGCAAATCTGGAGAGGGGTATGGGTATCATTTTGCAAAATTCCCATTTGTTTCCTTCCTATCTGTCAGATATAAATCGGACGGCCTATATTGCAAGAAAAAAAGTATAGAGAAAAAAAGTCGACAGTAAAGGAAGTAGAGATAAATATTAAATATAAAATATAAAATAAAAATAACAGTAGAGAAGAGAGTAGAGATAGCAGAGACGTCGGGAAAGGATCGTGCGCGCGCGGGAAAAAGCGGCCGGGCGTGCGCTAGTTTTGGCGTGCGGCGTCCGGCGCGCTATATAAAATCCAACGCCCTCCCACCGCTCTGTGCCTTGCCACCGCACTCTCCCCGCTCTTTGCCTCGCCACCGCTCTCTCCCCGCTCTGTTTCGCCTTGCCGCCGCTGCGCCACCATGCCGCCGCGTCGCCGGGAAACTTGGGGATACCGCGGCGTCCGCGCGCGCCCCTCCGGCGGCTTCTCCGCTAAGATCCGGTTCCGCGGGATGCGCCTCGGCCTCGGCAATTTCGACACCGCCAACGAGGCCGCCCGCGTGTACGACGCGGCGGTGTGGCGCCTTCGGTGGCCTCATAGAACATTGAACTTCCCCAGCGTGCCGACGCGGGAGCGGGCGCAGGAGCTCGCGCCTCTGCCGCGGCTTAGCACCGACGAGGATCGTCCCGACAACCGGAGGCGGGAGCACCGTCTCGGCATCACTGAGATGGACGAGGAAGCCATGGCGCTGTGGCGCCAACACTTCCCGCAGGACATCATCAAAGAGCGCGAGTTCTACGCGCAAAGGAGGGTGGAGAGGGATAAGAGGAGGGCCGAGCGAGCCGCCTATCGCGAGGACAAGCGTAGGCGAAAAGCGGACGCTCAATTCAACATGAGGCTAGGAGCAGCGTCGCCCTGGGAATCCGACGACGATCTGTATCTTCACGCCTACAGTTAGACGTCGGAGGAGGACATCACCGAGGAGGAGTCGGACGACGTGGAGTAGTTGAATTATCTTTTTTTATCTATGTATGCTGAGAACTATCCTCTACTCTCTAGTATCTACTTCTCGATCTCAGCACTGTAAACGCTTTTTTAAAGCGTCGCGCGTTGCGATTCTGTTGGAGATGCTCTAACATGGCAGACGAGTGCTTTAATGTTGCCCACAAGATGCGCGAGTATTACTAGTAGTATATTTTTCTTGCCATGTTGAGATTTTAAAACCACGAGTGCGAACATGCAGAGGACCAATGAAGACCAAACACGGGATATTCGGGACATCTTCAAGGAGCGTGGCAAGTTAAAGAGGAGCTGCACCGAACCTGTAAAATGAGCTTTGGTAAGTAACACCCTTTCAATTACTTTCGTGTAGCCTCGTGTTCTTCGATGTGTATATGTTTTAGTTTATGTTTCTCTTAAGCGTGGTGTTCTTCGATGTGTAATAAGAAGAGTCTTAATCGTCCTAATGCTTTCGTTTTTAGCTTGATGTAGGAAGTGGGGGTTCTCACCTTGTAGTCTGTTTTTATTTTTTATTTCCTTTTGAATTCACTTCTCCGAGTTCTGTTTATCTGGCTTCTACTAAATGGATCTAGGTTGCTCTGAGTATTGATCTAAAAAAGAAGTAACTTCATGTCAGGATGCAGTTCCTGCGAGGAGGGTAGTATGGTCAACCTCGAGATCATGTTTCCAAAATGAGGCTGGATTACACATAAGGTGTCAGTTCCCTAATGATGCTGGATTAGACACAAGGTGCAAATTCCTAGATGATGCTGGATTACACACAAGCCAGGTAGAGTCGTCAGCTGTTCGTGTCCTCGTGGCATTAGTAAAGGCTGAAAGAAAGCGTGCAGCAGCCCTTGAGAATGTAGCAGAGTTCCTAAAGAAGCGAAAAGAGCAATCAGATGCTCCCTTCACCCAAGCCAAAGAAGAGATGGAAGAAGCCAGAAATAAGCTAGCAGAGCAGGCTAGGCGTCTCCTGCTATCTAAAACTGTTGTCAATACAAAATTTCCTTCATAATAACTAGGTTCAAATGTTTATCCAGTCAGCATGCCTGTTGTGATGTCCGTGCATCTACTGATGTGGCACAAAATGTTTTTTCTGGGTCATGTAATAACAGCAATTACTTTCCAAACAATAACAGACGAAGCATTAGACATGGTATAGTTCACGCGCAAGCCCGACATTCCAAGTTCAACTTCCACATCAAACTCATGTTCACAGATATCTGCACATTCATACATAATGTCCACAACCATGATTCACTTCAAAGCCAAAAAAATGTGAGGAGAGTTATAAATAAAGAAAATCCTCCACTAGTTCCTGCTACCAGTGCGAGCACAACAACTTAAGACCATGCGTAAATTAATTATATTTTAGTCATTTTTTGTGTTCTAAAATGCCAGCCGGCTCGCGGAAGGACGTGTTGCCGGCACACACGTGGATTCAATGAAGGCAGGCAGGGCAGTCTTAAGCTGATTGCACGCGGCGAGGAGGCGTGCTCAGCCGGGCCTGCAGCGAGTGCGGCCCTCTTGGCCGGTGCGCCGGTTCAATGCCTGCGCTATGAGAGGTCGCGTCCGTGTCAGAGCAATCACTCCCTCCAGTCCTTTTTTGTTTGGGTATAACAAAATCTCGTTTTCCATTCACATTTAACAAGTAAAATTCATGGACAAACTTTGACCCAAAGTACGATGGGGACTAGTAAACCAGAATGGAGGTAGTAGTTTTTTTAATCAAAGAAGGGTTTCCCCTTCCGATTTTCATTACTGAAAACCAGCATCTAAATCTAAACCATAGTATTTGCCCTAGAACTACCAGGTTCAACATCTCGCAACATAAACCCATACAACCTCCATCGCAAAAAGAAAAACCATACGCCAAGGAGGTATGTAGTAATATGAATTCCATTTTCGCTCCATACCAATCGTTCTAAAAACTACTTACTACTTATAACGCACCATTGAAAATCGGAACTCTTAACCCCACTAAAAAAACGATATTTTAAACGTGGCTACTCGATCTGTGGCAACTGGCGAGCCACCGTGCTCCAAGTCGTTCACCTGTGGTCCCGACCATCAACTCCTACGGATCAAATTATCACGCGAGCTGACTATTCCTACAAAGGTGCTCCACCGCGTACCCGGTACCCGCGAATGCAGCAATCGTGCACCTAGGGTTTTAGGGTTTATTTGTTAACGTCGCCTTTACGTAACACTCATGTGTGCGAGACAGCGAGAGGCCGGCTGCGTGCGTGCACCTCTTCTCTTCGTATATGTACTCCACCGTTTGTCTGGTGTCCAAAAAATTATAATAACTACTAGCAATGTGCCAATGCGTTGCCACACGATCAAAGTAGATTAATACATATTCACTGATTTGATAGAAAAAAAGTCTAGTTTTCAAATACGTATATCACTAAAAATATGTTATTTTTCACTCAAAATATATTCCTTCGGCGGTTTTGATGAGATAAGGGAGGAATGTTGTTGGTTTCAAGATTCGAGAAGTGGTATATGTCTAATTTCTACTCTTACTAGCAAGATGCCCGTGCGTTGCACGGAACATCAAGATCTTGTGGGAGAAAAGGATGAACGAGGGAAGGCCTTATCTGCAAATGTGGTGAAGAGTGCGGGTAAATTGCCATATTTTCCTTCCTATCCGTCATATATAAATCGGACGACCTACATTGCAGGATGGCAGGCCCACCATCATCACCAACTCTATTTTTTATCCCTACTCTTATAAAAAGCATTGTCGGTGATTATCGTGTGCCTGCCATCCTGCAATATAGGCCGTCCGATCTATATCTGACGGATAGGAAGGAAACTATGGCAATTTTGCAAAAAGATACCCACACCCCTCTCCACATTTGCAAATAACGCCTTCCCTCGTTCATCCTTTTCCCCCACAAGATAAACTACTCATACAAATGCATCTTGATGTTCCGTGCAACGCATGGGCATCTTGCTAGTTGTTGCAAAAAGCCCATGTATGTGTGAGAGAGAGGGAGAGTGGAGGAGGACGGAGTGCATGTGTGACAAAGACACAAGGAGTGTGTGTGCGATAGGTATCAGCTTAAAATGAGGCGATAGTGTGTGTGTGCACGATCGAGAGGGCGTGTCTCAAGAAGGGAAAAAATCTACATAGATACAAGGAGCGGGAGAGAGACATGTATGCGATGGTGGAAGCACGAGTGTGTGGGTGTATAAACCTATCTAGAGGCTAGCTAGTCGATAAATTTTTGTGAGAGAAATATGAGTCGGGGTGCGAAAGCGAGAGTTTTGTGTGTGTGAGAGAGAGACGGTAGTCGGGAAGGGGACTGGAAGCAGGATTTGTGTGTGTATGTGTCTGTGAGAGAGAGAGAGAGAGGAGACGGTAGTCGGGGTTGTCTGATCGGTAAACAAATGAATAATGTCAGTCTGGGATGGAGACGAAAAGGAGACTGCAACAAATGTTGTGTCTACAGGAGAGAGAGAGAGAGAGAGAGAGAGAGAGAGTAATTTTAGTGGTATGAGTCATATGTAGAGACATATAGGGTGTGTGAGAGAATCCCATAGAGAGAAAGACAAAGTGAAAGACGAGTGGAGACTGTGTGTGTGGCGGTGAAAAAGAAAGCTTAGGTACCGAGTGATACCAGAGAACAGTAGAGACGTGAGAGATAATGAAAACCGTGTAATGTATAATGATAGGGAGAGTATGACACTTTTCAAGGGAGACGTCGAGAGACCATGTTTGCGAGGATAGGAGAAACATGAAGTGAGCGTGCGGGTGAGCTGGAGAAAAGAGAGTGATAGCTACCTGAGGGAGCATGCATGCGAGAGAGATGGGCGTGAAAGGAGTGAACAAAAAAGGGATTCAAATATTTGAATTCAAGATGATGATACATGTAATCCATACTCGAACCAAAATTGATCTATCAAACATGCATACTGATATGAATTCACGCACATCTATGTTATTTAATATGTAGATATTACTGATCCATACATTTTAGTGGAACGTAATTTGGTTAAAAAAATCGAATTCAACCTTAAGATTTCGAGATCGTTGTATTTGTAAATCATATTATACATATAAAGGAGCAGAATTCTTTGTTGTGCTTTTGAAAGTATATATAAAAAAATGATGTATATAGAATGTAATTCCAATTGAAAATGGATCCCGCCCGGAAAAAAATAGAATACAAATGAGATTCGAATTGAGTTGGCATGGTAAACGTGCACTCTGCAAAATTTGAACGAAGCGGGGAAAGTCGCAGTAACCGCCCGAAACCAAAATCTGCGAGATGGAAATCACTATTTCCTATCCCTGCCACGCAAAGCCTATCTGCTGGATTTCTATAGGTTTCGATAGGGGTAGGTTTGTAATTTCACCCATACGTGACGTAACCGCCTCTCACCCGGATTCATACACGGTGGGCGCCAAAACACAGTGTGTCCTCGGCCGAAATCGACTCCCTCCCCGATTCATATTCATACACGGTGGGCGCCAAAAACAAACTCTCGTCGGCAAATATTCGGTGTATGCGAGATTACCGTCTTATCCCCAACCGACTAATGTTGCTGTGATGTAGTAGAAATTTGAAATGGGGGCTAAGTTTGTAAATTTCCTCGCATTTGAGACAAGCGCGCTCTGAATACATGGTTCCCCCCCTTCCTCTCTACCTCCCTTTTCCCCATTCGTACTCCGTGGGCGCCAAAACACCCTCTCCACCCCACCCTCCTCCGTCCGCCGCCGTCCGCCGCCCCATCCACCGCCGTCCTCCTCCACCATGCCGGAGCTGATACCCCGATGCCGCCGTCCATTACAAGAGATCGACCTCTCTCATCCACGGCTTCGGACCGGGATCCTTGCATCCCGTCCTCTCGCTTCATCCCCGCCGTCGTCCACCTTGCCGGCGCCGCTCCTACGACCGTCTCGTCCACCGCGCCCCGCCGCCACTGTCTACCTCCTAGATCTACTTCCACGCCGCCGACAGCCATCGCTACCACAGCACCGTCAAATTCTCAGCAGATGCGTACACGGCGCCGCACGAGGTACTCTTTCGTATCTGCTCAACTTATTTATCGCAGCAAGAAAATAGATCGCCACTGCTTTACTCTGATTTCTTGTCTTGGTTGCGAAGTTGCCTTTGTCCGGTTTGCACCTTCAGATCCGCCATGGCACGCTCAACACTATACTCCCAATGCTTATGGTTTTCCCCTTTTATATTTCACACTAGTTAAATCACAGTAGACTAAATTTCAAAATTGGGTCAGTCGATTTT
>NC_057808.1:398847259-398850238 GCF_018294505.1 Triticum aestivum
ATACTCCCAATGCTTATGGTTTTCCCCTTTTATATTTCACACTAGTTAAATCACAGTAGACTAAATTTCAAAATTGGGTCAGTCAATTTTTCAGAGCTCGCCGGAGTTCGCCAGTGCGATCGAAGGGGCTCGGGTGGTTGTGGGGCCTCGCCGAACAAAGAAAACTCGACGCGGGTGGGGGTTGGGGCGGGGGTGGGGGTGGGGGTGGCGGAGGAACACAGGCGGTGGGGGCCGGTGGTCCGGCCGGTGGCCCATGCAGTGTTCTGTATGGGAAGAATCAGAGACGAGGAAGAAGAAGGGTTAGGAGACGTAGGATCTTCATCCAACCGCCTGAAATGGTCGAGAGACAGTTGGGAGTTGCATTCTTAATGCGCTCTGGTTCATCATGTGTGGGCACTGCGCAACCAACATTTTATTATCCAAAATCTGCTTGCTCTTCTTTACCATGTTCCTCTTCCGTTCTTCTTTAATATGTACTCTCTCCGTTCCTAAATACAAATCTTTGTATAGATTCCACCATGGACTACATATGGAGCAAAATGAGTGAATCTACACTCTAAAATGTATCTGGATACATCTGTATGTGATCCATAGTGGAAATCTCTACCAAGACTTATATTTTGGAACGGAGGGAGTATGATAGTAGTACAGTATGTTCCTTGTACTGAAGATGAGCAGGGACATTTGAAGTGTAGAGGTCTATACGGTCGGTTGTGATGGACACTTTGAGCCTCTTTGATTCATAGGATCTTGTAAACATAGGAATAGGATTTGTAGTGGCCTGCCCACTTGAATCCTATAAGAGTGGCAAGGAAATGCGGGGAGCTGTGTCGCCTTTGAGAGTTACGCTGATATTAACAGTACCGCACCTTCACTTGAAGAGAGCTGGTATCCGAAGCCTTTCTAGCCGTACCGGCAATACTAGCACATATATTCCAGCAAGTTCCACTTTGCTGATTTTACTCTGATGCTTAAGGTTTTCTCGTTACATCTACACTATGATGTGTGTAGCTGCTTTTTGTCGCACTACCAGCAGTCCACTCTTGAAGCTAAACACTGCAATGACTTACAAAATTGGCACCAAGGCATTGAGTGCCATTCTGGATGCAATGAAACTCATACGCTCCCCACCTGTTGATTCTTGTTCAGAATATGATCCTAATGACTATTCTAACCTCGAGGAGTCAAAGGCAGATGGCATGTCCTGTTCACCCATCAAGGTGCCTGTTCTAATTTGGCAATGTTTTATTGATTGCGGGTATCTTGCATATGTTGTCTTGCATTTCTTCTACTTTATTGCATCGCCATTTGCACCGCCATCTGCTTAGTTTACTCAACATATATGTCGAGATGCCATGCCCATCCATTATCAATACATATTCCATCTGTCATCATACCATGTTTTTCCACTCAAATGTTGTTCTTGTGCATCAGACATCAAAAAGGAAGAGGGTGATTTCCGAACCTGAAGGAGCACCAGCAAAGTCCTTGAAAAACGTGGTGGTGCCGAAGAAATCAGACAGCACCCCACTTATATTGGTTGTACAACCAGTGACACAAAATTTAGGACCGACTCCAGCAGACTGTACCCATAGTTCACTGGCCACACCACTAGCCCCACCACACAGGACCTGCACTCTAGCAAAAGGTATACCGATTTCATTTGCCATAGCACCAGCTGTACCACAGAAAAATCCCACTCCAGCAAAAAGTACAGCAAGTCCACCGGCCGAAGACCTATCCCAACTGCAGAGACGGCCAATTCCTACAGATTGGAACCCCATTCCATTTATTCCCAGTTTAAAAGACAATGCTTTCAATGTTGTTAGGGACTACGTGCATATATTCCCATCATGGGAAGATTATTGTGAAGACAAACACCATTTTCACATCTTCCTGTCCAACTTACGTGTAAGTGCTATAATTCATGGTTATTATTTTCCTGTTTTCTGCTGATTGAACACATCAATGATTTACATTACATTGTTGTAACTAGGCGAGGGTCAATCTGGATAGTCATGATGAGCAAAGCTTGCTTGTGCTTTTCAAGGAAGCATTGCATCAGTATCGGTGTTACCTGAGGAAATCACACTTTGATGGCAAGTCTATAAATGAATTTCCGGTGAAGTCTCATGTGCTAAATTTAGAAGACATTGAATGGAAAAACCATGTTATGAACTGGTCTCGTTCCCAGGATGAGGTACTGTCTATGAAATCACATGACAATTTGAACTTCTACTTTTCCGCATGTGCCTTACGGATCTTTTTTGCAGGAAATCTGCTCGAAGAAGAATTCCGGTTTGACAAGAACGACAGGATATCGCAAATATGCTGCCCGCTGCTTTGCTCTTGTTAGTACCTGTTGTCCTGTATCACTGTACTTGCATACATACCTGGTTCATTATGTGACAGCAGTATGCATGATAGCTTGCTTATCAATTGTTCGCTCAAATTATCTGATCTGCGTGAATGGTTACATTAGTGTAGAATATATCCAATGCCAATGGTTTTTCTAGCTCTGCATTGTTCTTGTAAGTACATGTTGTCCTTTATCAGTGTACTTATAATGACAGGTAGTTGTTCATGTACCATCACTCTGCAGCTTATTTTCCTTTGCCCTCCATTTTCTACACATCAGATCTATATTTACTCTTACCATAAGGTTGGTACTGAAGAAGTTTAGCTGTGCATTGCTCTTGGCTTTACCTTTTGCTTGTATCGCTGCACTTACATTTATAGCTATTTGGTTATGTAGCATCACTCTTCATCTTATCTTAAATATTCTCCATTTTTTTGTATATTATCACATCTATATTTACTCTTAACAAAATGTAGAATAAAGGCAATGCTTTTGAAGAAGATTCTGTGGTAAACTTCTTGAATTGCCCCCCCCCCCTCCCATCAGCATGGACAAGGCCTTTATAGAGCCTGTCTTCACCAATAATGTAAGTTTGTCCATCTCAAGCCTTCAAACTTTGT